>NW_010559781.1:10774-29858 GCF_000687285.1 Phaethon lepturus
TGTGACAGTTGCTTAAGTAAGCCAAGATGCACACATAAAGTCAACATATTTATAATGTAATCTTATTTTCTTTAAATTTTCGATTGAGATGGCTTACTAAGTAAAGTTCAGACCTAGGTGTTGAGCAGAGCAAAGTTAGAAATTTGACTGTTGACATCCACAGCGATGTTGTAACTGTTCTGCTATGGTCTCCACCACAAAAGTATTGCGATTCGTCACAGTGTACCTACAAAATGTAGTTTGAAACAGAAAACTACTTTCTGCTGTTTTAGAGGTGGGGAACTGACCCACAGGGACCAAATCCAGATCGTCAAGAGCTGCTTAAAGATCTTCATAACCACCAGTTGATTGCAATGCTGCGTGGCCATTCTGAGGATCTGACCCGTCAGAGTTGTCCAGAGCCGTAGATGGAGTCTTTAGTGCAGAAGTGATCACGAATATGAACCTTTCATGCTCTAGGCCCTAAGTGTGAAGACATCTTTACATTTCATTTTTTAATATCTACTTTGAATTTTGATTTTCAATCAGCGTCTATTTGAATACTCAAACATACTTATTTTTATCAAGAGGGAGGCTGAAATGTGAGAATTCACTGTTCTGCACTTTTCCTCCGAGCCACGTGTGGAAAGGCAGTAGCCGTGTTTCATAGATAATCATAGATAACATGGCCATTAAGCAGCTCAGTCTTCTTCTGACCAGCGGTATTGTGTCAGACACGGGTTTGATATCAGAATTTGAAACCAGCGGGTATCCACTTTATTTCATTTTTCCCTTACTATTTCAGACATGTTATACCTGGCTAGATGATATATTTGCAACTTACCAAAAAGCAACAATGATTTTGGTAACTGAAGAACGGTTATAAAAAAACCCCAAACAATTAATAATGTAGGTGAGAGCCAGACCCGCTGCGCATGGGGGTGCAGGGAGGCATTTGCAGAAATCCCGATGACGGTCTTCCTTGCGTACAGCCTCTTCCAGTCTGAGGGTTTTCAGAGTGCGTCCAAAGCCGCAGCAGAATCATTACTCAATCACTACACTGTGATGTGGCCGATTTCAGTGACATAAATGGGTTCAGATGGTCAAAAGGCTAGCATGGCCTTATCATCCTATAATGAGAGATGGTTAAACAAGGTTTGAGGTTCTGAGGAACGAGATACCGGCCTGCCGATCTCCATGGCAAACCACCGTTAGCAATCGTTTCAGCCGGTTGTGCAAGATCACGCTAGGTTTTTTTCAGATGGTGTGGAAGATAACAGCTCTTTTGGAGAGATGACAAAATGAAACACCCACAAAGGGTGAGGAGCAAAACAGCACTGGCAAAAGCAGCAGCTCATGTCTCAGAGACAGTCTTTGACTTGCAGACCATAGGCCAGAGAAGAAATGTACTCCCATTGCCTTATCGGTCCCTCTAGATATAGCAAACGACTTCTAGTCCTAAACTTAAGTTGCTTTTTGTGATAACGGGTTCATAACATCATGGGCAAGAGTCACAGATAACAGTAAAAGGGGTGATGTCATTTGGTTTCCTTTAATACACATCTCCTTGCTCCAGCGAGGCTCTGGTGGCACTGACGAGTGTAGGAGGTGGCTGGATGGGATATCCCTGATGATGATTTAAAAAAAGAAAAAAAGGAAGTTTCTTTTGCTCTGTTTGCACTTTTAGCACCGATATCAAATTATATTAGTCCGCTGGGTGATGGTTGAGTAAATAATAAATAAACCTGAATAAATCTCACCTTTTTGTTGAGTAATTTCTGACATACCATTATTAGTCTCCAGGCTTTGCTGTCTTTGAAGGGTTTATGTTCTGTTTAGCTGTTTATATAACATGCACAATGAGACTCTTTGCTCCTGCTTGAAGACTTGGAGACAACTGCACTGGGGAGTCTTGAGAAACCTTGTGCTTCCCGTTTCTGGAGCTGCTCGTACCCAGATCTGCGAGTGAGCACACGCAGGCTTACCTCTTCTCCGAATCAGGCCCTGGAACATCTAATTTTTACTAGCTACATTTTGTCATCAGCAAAATAAACTAATGAAAATGCCACCGTGAAAGCTAAAGACTAGGGACTTCGGACTCGTTAGGAAGGGCTTAGGGAGAAGCAAAGCACCCACATGCAAACCCATCACTTCTCCACAACCTGACCCTGGAAGCACGTAAACTCAGAGTGCCCGCAATTTTGCCGGTGCCCTAAATCGCTGCAGTCTGAGCGGACGTAAGCCTAAGTACCCTTCGGCGAACTGGGGTCTGGAAGTTGGGCAGAGACACGCCGGCAGCGCTGTGAGGCTGCGTGGCGGGCCTGCTCAGCGCGCGCCGGGGCAGCGGGAGAGGGGAGGGGAGGCAGCGCTGGTGCTGGCACTTCCCTCGTTCACAGAAAGGTAGTGGTCAGCCAGGAGACCTGCGTTTGGCATCCTCTGCGCCTAGTTCTGCTGTCCAGAGAGTTTTCAGCATTGGCATAAGGTTATTTTGGGAGAGGACAAAGATACTTTTCCTCTTCTGTTGAGCTGCTTTTGAGCTACTCAACATAAAAAATAATGTGGAGAGGAAGGAGGAAAGAGAGGGAGGAAAGAAAGAAGAAGAGAAGAGAGAGGGGAAAGAAAGAAGAAGAGAAGAGAGGGAGGAAAGAAAGAAGAGAAGAAAGAAAGAGAGGCGAGAGCAAAGAGAGGAAAAAAAAAAGAGAAAGATTGTCTTTGGCTCTCAGAGGAGGACTGTGAGGCGAAACAAGGTAATATACTATTATAGCTTATGTCCCTAGGGTATTCCTCCAGAGCAGCATTCTGGATGAACAGTGTTTCAAGGGCTACTTAATCTAAGACGTGCCTGTAGTCTTTGAAGTAGGGACCAAACCTCCGTGCTCCTTCTTAAACCCCCATTCACCCAGCAGGAAGGGGAGTGACGCTGCTTCTTGTGTAACTTACACGCTCACATGGATTCTCACTCTCTCACTCCACCAGTTTGCTGCTTTAAAGCCCACACAAAATTCCGTGGTGATGCAAGGATGAAGCCTGCAAAACCTCTGCCCAGGCGTTGCCAGCGGCATGCCCGTGGCTCCGTGGATTCGCGCCACGCAGCGCCGTTAGCACTTAGACTGCAAGTTGCTGGGGCTGAAGGCCTTGTCGGTGCCTAGCTTTGTCAATTAGTGTGTGCAGCTACGGTATTTGAACCGTAATGCAGTATCGGACTGCCGTATGGCATCACCAGGCTGCCATGTCAAGCAAAACGTTGCATGTCTCAAAATGAATTAAATGGAAGTGAAAAAAGGCCTTGGCATATTCAAGGAAAAGAATGTTTTTTTTCCCCTGCTGTAAAAGGAGAACGGAAAAAAACCACAACAAAACAAATAAAGATTGATTGCCCAAGTGTGCACGTATTACAAAGCTGTCATTTACGGGAATGAAGCAAAAATAAACTCCCTTGCTACTACTGACATAGTCTAATAACCTGCATTGCTCGATGCAGAATCTGCACAGAGCTAATGACTTCAGGTCTTGCTGACCCTGTATGGCTCAGTTCCCAGAGTCCTACTGAGCATATGGGGAAAATGGCCAGGTTTTGTACAAACACAAATGTTTGCTTGAGCTGAGCCCAGGACCAATACAGTCTAACCATCATCTTGGGAAAGGAGGTTTTGTTGCCAAGTAAAAAATTTAATCTGGAAGCTGAGAGTCAGTAAGAGATAGAGTTGTTTCCTCAGACAGTCCTTCTCCGCTATGAAAATCAAATCCATGGTAAGAGGAGCAGAGTGTAAAAAATTGTACTGTGATGATATCTAAATACCTCCTAAAAAAAGATTTATGATTTTAGTCTAGTCCTGAAGGGAATTTGCGGAACTGCAGGACCACTGGCACTGATGTGGGGATTGCAGACAGCACAAATCAGGCTCTAAATAATGGATCAAAAAGAGGAGCCTCAAAAGCTACTTTTTATTGCTCTTTGGGGAACAGCGCAGACTATTATAAAATACTGCAGGTTGTGAAGCTCCAACAGCATCATGTAGTTTAAAGGAATAAAAGCCTCAGGGAAGACGGGGAAAGCTCAGTGGCAGTGAGATGGGTAGAGTTACACCTCTGTACGGTAGGAGACGGGTACCTGGGGCAGGGAAGGCGGGATGCCCTGGAGATGGCCACATCCCAACCTTACGCGGTGTTCAGCACCCTGCCCCTCAACCTTGTACAACGTGATGCAAACATGCACTGCCTGGGTGATTCAGCTGCGCCCTGTCAATCCTACATTCTTGAGATAAAGCAAAGGTGATTATATGACCTGGTTAATCAAGAGCGATCACGGGATGATGATATTCAGCTATATTCAGTTGGTTGCTGCTACCATGTTTTATCTGAGTGTGATCATCGCGTATCTGTTCCTCGTGTCAGAAGGGGCAGGCATCATCAGCACAAAGCAGCCTTTGTTAATTTAGTTGTATTATAAGATGCAAGACAGACCTGTCCTCAATTAAAGCTCTACAGCATGCTTATTTATGGCTCTAGGGTCTTTTCCCCAATTGATTTTTGGTTGGAAAAAAGCAACAAAAATATAAAATCAATTATGATTAGATATAAATTAAATAAAAAATAGATACCAGATCAAATGTAAATTAAAATACAGCAGAGAACAGTAGTTTATTTTCACGTGAAACTTAGACAGGCCAATAGCAGTGACTGCTTGGCTATCTCCACGCAAACCAAGAGCTTGCTTGCCAGGCTTAATCTCTGGTGACCAGCTCTTTGCAGCTACACGCAAGATTCAGTAAGAAAACAGATGGTACACTGGAGCTTTGCTTCATGAAGAATAATAGATGAGTAGATAGAGCCTCTCAATCTCAGAGTGGCACACAGGGTGATCAGAATCCTAATCACAGCCATGCTGTGATAAAAGACTCTGGATGAAGAATGAATTAAGGTGGTCTGGTCTGTTTTATCAATAAAAGTAATAATAAGATATATTTCTTACAATTCTTTAATCAGAAGACGACTCACAGGAGTGATACATACTGCTTATAAAGCAGTGTGAAGTGGGATAAATCACACTGTCCATTTAATGCTTGTGTGTTTGCTGCCTCTGTAGTATCAGCAAGATTATTCCCTGCATTCTGGCAAAATGGATAAGAATGTAAAAAAAAAAATATACAGACCAAAATTCTCATTCTGGCATATTTTGTCCACTTGCTATGAAGGCTGGCATAGGTTAGAAAACAAATCATTTGCTTTATGTTGCACAGTTATCTTATTATGATGTATTACAGACTAATGCAGGATTCTGTCACCTAGACATATTTGAGCAAGATTTCCATATTTGAAAAAACAATTTCATGTCAAGAAGGTAATAACAAGTGAAATAACATCAATATAACTAGAATATTAGGACAGCCTAAAAGTAATAATATTGCAGCTTAAGGTATTAGAAGGAAATAGCTTAAATTATTCAGCAAGTAAACTGATGTCATGTGGTCAATGCACTAGATGTTTCACATATCCCAATTAGAATTAATGTAATAATAAATATTGATTATTAAGTAATAAACACTGGCCAAACAAATTACTGTAAACATAAGTCAAATCTTCTAGGACAGCATCTCTCTCTCCGTCTGGTTTGCAGAACAGACCTTGCTGCAAACCAGAACAAACGAGCAATTCCTCAACCCATGTTTTCTGACTTCTTTGTCCATCTTGAAAATATGGGTCAAGCCCTTTCAGAAGAAGTCACTGAAAAATTTGTGCACACTGTTTTCTCGGCGTGTTACCGTCCAAGATGCGATGATAATGGGAAAAAATACTTCTTTGGGCTTACCTATGTGAGACTGCACCACAGGTACCTATGCTGGTTATAACGAAGCGTGATAAACTGTGTAGGGTAGTCACACATTTTTCTTTGTATTGCGGCACCAAATTCATTTGGCAAAAGCAGACTCCTTTATGGACTTCTAGGTTTCTGTACTGAAAGTAAATAGTGATTTATGTTACAGAGATTTTGGGGTGAATCGAGTCCCTTTGCGAACCGTGGCTCAAAGAGCGTGACAAACCGCAAGGCCTGGATCAAAAGACAGTGAAATACAGCTTATAGGCACAAAACTTCTTTTTTTGCATTAATATTTGACATTAGATCACACAAAAAAAATTCAATTTGAAGTCTTCAAGGCCTATTACAAAATTAACAGTGGAATACATAATTGATTAGAGGGTAAGTATACCCGTGCAATTAGCATAGAGAGTACATTCCCCACTTCAGGATGTGAAAGATGGAAAAATAGAAGGCTTTGTTCAAATCTTTGTTCCGATTTACCGTATTACAAATGTCTGTCCACGTTGTATCTTGCTCCGGTCAGCATGTGTAAGAAATATTTGATGAGATGGGAATCCATTTGGCCTTTTCACATAAATCTTACCTCCAATGTTACAGTAAACCAATACTCTCAGAAGTCATTGGTAAAGATGACAAGCTTGAAAGATACTACCTGTTGTTTCTAAGCGTTCAAACAGCAGATAAAGAAATGCAAGACCGCTGCTTGGCGCCCCAAATACTTTACAGTTCATGACCACTTAGTGGAGAACTTAACGGAGATATAGTGCTTTTGAGACACTTGTTCAAACGCACATGGCTCTCACCAAACCTCTCTCCTCTCTTTCTCTTGGCACGCTGTGCAGTTCCACCCTCCATCGGATTTATAAGCAGTATGCCCCTAGATCTTGAGATAAACTAACAGGCGTCTGAAAGAGACCCCAAATGAAATATTCATGAACTGTCATAACGTTCATTACCATTTTATGATTCTCTTTACTTGGTCGAACAACAACGCTTTCTAGCACTCTATTAAATCAGCTAGCTAACTTTATAAATCACCAGCTAAACTACATGAATCTGTCACTTCTTAATATACTGTCTGGGCTCCAAAAATACTCGAACACATGGCAAAGTCATACTACTTATGTGACTCTCTTTGCTGTCATTCTCCCACATTGATTTTTCTGGGTAAACTCTCACCGTATGAGGAATTTACCATCTTTTTAAGACTGAGTTTAGTAGATAGATAAGCCAAAGAAACAGGTAAAATCTAACGTATTTATTTTTGCAATGATGAAAGTATGCTTAGCTTATTTAGAAAAAAAATGTACACAGACTTACCAACTAAAATAACTTTTTTTTTGGCTGAGCTCTAATGAAGAGAATGGGGATGTTCAGATCCAGCTAAAGATCTGCAAGCTAACTTAGGCTGCTGGAAGATGATGCTAAATACTCGTGAAGGAAAGTGGAAGTGACTCGAATTGCTGAGGACACAGATGACCTAAAGAAGAATCAGACCTGCCCATTTCCATTAACATTGTCACCTCTTGTTTTCAGGGCCTTCTGGGCAGAGATTTTTTTCCTGGCTGCCTGTGGTATGTTTTTCCTACCTATCTCTGCAGGCTAACAATAGCTCTCCTACTAACTTTTATCAATTACTTGCTGCCCAGGATGAACATGGTCCTTTTATCTGTTGGATTCACTGGAGTCAGCACCACACACCTCATCGCCTGCCTGGTTTCTTCCCCAGTTAAATTGGGTTTTGCTTAACTTGTCTCTCCATGTTGCGTGCTAAAATACAGAATCTACATAGTTCTTAGTCACGACAAATTTTAAGCAATTGTGTCATGGCTGAGTTTGGCCACATCAGCTTAGCTAAATAATGTAACTGAGAAAAAAAAACCTGCAAGTTATTGAATTAAAAAAACCCCTTCATCTAAACTGAAATAAAACTGTCAACTATCTCCTGAATTTATTGGCTGTAATTGCACCTGACACTTGCAATATTTTCAGCAGTATCTGTTCCCTTGATAACATTCTACAAGGTCACAGTTACAATAAATTTTGTGTTCGGAAACCGAAACTTTCTGTATCTGAACCTTTGGCTTCTTTGCTACTATGCACCGGGTCTTACTGATTTGTGTGACTTTTGCCCCTGAAGCTATGTAAGCCTAATCATATTTTGAAGCTAATTCCTGTCCTCTAAGGAGCTGGTAGATAACCTAGAAATTATTTACACAGAAGGTTAGCCTTTTGATGCCAGTCATCTATTCCTGTGATTGAAGTTAAGCGCTACTTTAAGTGCTTTTCCAGGTTGGAGAACCAGAGCCAGGCTCAGTGCCCCTGACATCAGCGGGAGACGTTTACAGAGGCAAAATAACCTTTGGATCAGGCCAAGAGTATTTATAACAATTACAAGAACATTTGACACTTCTGTATTTCATATATCCATCTAAAAAATTTATGCCAAAGGCAGAAAATCTTAGAGTAGATTGTAAAATTTTGGTAGATTTAAAGTTACAAGAGCTTTTAATTGTCAGTACAGAAATATTTTGCTAAGTGATACAAAGTATAGTTTTGAATTTCAAGTTCAGAAAAGAAAAAGTACCACAGAGAAAATGTTGGGTTTTTTTTTTTTTAACATACTAGCTTTTTCCTTAAAAAAAGATTGAATTCAAACATTCTCATTAAGGTTTTGTACTTCTTTCTTGTCAGTAACACGTAGCAAACCAGAGATTTGGCTTTAGAGTTAAACAACTGTCTGAACAATCCGCAAGAAACTCAAGACCTCATTTAATAAAAAGCAGCTAAGTCCAGCCTGGCATCCTAGTTCCAGCTTCATTGAGAGCAATGGCTCTACTCTCGTTATCTTAAATAGGGGCATATTTTATTTTTGGTGATTAAATGCTATTACAAAAAGTTGTAACATTTTTTTTTTTTTTTAATAAACACTTCTCTGTAGAGTACGTTTCCAAAAGATGAGCATACAAGGGTGAAAGAGCTTTCCCTGGGTCAGGCCTGAGCTTCTTTTGAAGATGACTGTTTACATTAAAGATGTAGTAAGTAACAAGAAACGTATATCTACTGCCATATATCCATCTAATTCTAAATGTTCGGCTTTTTAACTTGGGAAGAACATTTGCATTGCAGATACCTCTCCAAACGTGATTTATTACACCTTATGGCAACAGAACCGAGTGCTGCCGAAGTTAGCAGAGCAATATGGCAAAGACACTAAACCAACAAGGCATCACAAGATGGAAATGATAGCAAATTTTCCATTGGCATTTTTTTTCCAGAGGACAATTGTTTTTGATTAATCAGACATTCCTGCGGAGGATGAGCTTTTTCCTCAAAAGATTTCATGTTATGACATTTTTACTTTTAGAAAGTTTATTTTAAAAAATGCTTTTCTTTCAAGAAACCACACTTTCTTGCTCCTACACTTATTGTATTGCACTAACTTCAAACTTGGTAGCGCATTACGCAAGTAGTTTCCTCTGCAGATATTTGACAGAAGACAGCAATTTTGTTGCACTTTATGTATAAGGGAGAATAAAACTCAACATGAGAATTAATGGCAGAAGTTTATTGTTTTAACCAAACTTGAAGACTACTTCTTTTCAGTTCAAAATATTATGTGTGAACATTCTAGTTTATTATTGAAGTTATGGATTTATAAACTGTCAAACCTTCTCATTACGGGTCAAAAGCTGATTTGTTGTAAATTGTTGCATTGCGTAGGCTCCAGTTGAAATTTAATGCAATGATATCAAAATTCTCTGATGTGGAATACAACATGTCATAATAGTAACAAAATTATCCTGGTTTCCCAATAACTGTCATTTTGCTTTAGGCATTTAATTGTTTTGTAACAATATTATTACTTTTCTTCCTGAAGTGATGACCAAATTTGCTAAGGACTTGCTTTTTCAATTCTGGGTTGCAAAAAACCCCCAAAACCAAACAACAACAATTTAGAAGATTTCCTTTTACATTTCCATCAGACGTAACAACAGCTTGGAAGCTACTTTTGTTGAGGATGGAATATCTTGGTGACGGTATCTCACACCAGTTCGTATTGTTAAAATGAAATCCTTATATTCTAGATGGAGAAGGTGAGATTCAGGTGCTCACATGTGTTTGTCTAGTGACATTTGAGACATCCTAGGGTATCAGTGACATCCATGCGGGACTGGCAATGGGATGAAGAACATTGGAGATGAGACAGCAAAGGCTAGGCAGGATACCCCAGCTGTCTAAAATGGCACCGAGTGCCTGGTTTTGGGGTATCTGAATTGTTTCTATAAAGCATGTAACATTATATCGTTCATTCTCCCAGTCACTGGGTAGCTGGACAAACACTTTCTACTGAATTATAAGAAAAGGAGCTATGAAGTTCATGCTTTGCTTCCAATAGATGCGTCTTGACATAGACAGCCGAGTCATGGACCTTGTCCAGATACCTAATAATATAAGATATTATCATGCTTGCACACTAACAAATCAAAACATATAGTGCCTTACTTGGGTAACATGACAGGGGGGTGATGCTTGTGAAAGAAACAGGATTGCATACCATGTCTGAAGTAACTATTTTTCCTTAATCCTGTGAAGCTCTATCTAGGAAAATTTGTCTCTCTGCTTCAACCCTTAGAAAAAAAACCCCATTATTCTCATCTGAGTTTAGTTGTGTAATTTTGCCAGGAAATCTGGTTGGCAAAGCCTCCGAGACCTTTTTCCTGTCGGTGGAGGCAGGTGCTCTAAATTGACTTCTGAAGGAGCCCAAGTTAAGCTTTACTCCGTTGCTTTCTGCAAGGCTTACATTTAGGGATGAGATCTCAAGGTCAGGTAATCTACTATTCTTTATGATGAAGCAACAAAAACTTTAGGGTTTTTTTTTTTTGTGACTACAGCAAGTCTTTTCGAGTCTGCTTTGGTGCCCTAGCTGCTTTCTTACCCACTGCATCTTTCATCTCTTAGGAGAAAAGCTGTTTTCTCATAATGAGAAGAGTGCACATTCTTTCACATGACATTAGGGAGACTGCCTTACATCAGACTCCTACAGTAGTAGAGCAAAATATAGTGGTTTAGACTCTCCTTTCAGTTATATCAGCTTGGATTTTGAGTCACCAGTAGATATAATGAAATTATACAACATATGTATTAGGATAATTGGCCATGATTACAGTGCTTAGAGATAATCAGATGAAAAATTACTTGAAATGTAGTAGTATAATCAATAGACACTGAGTAGGAAAACAATTAGATAACCTTTTAGGAAAAACTTTTTTTTTTTTAAAAAAACCAACAATGAAAAACAACAACGGAATTTAAGGTTTGGATTTATGGAATCCTGGCTTAAGAATATGATCAGTAGACACTCTAGGTCTCAGAAACATGACAGATTTGTATGACAAGTATGCCTAGATGGAAAGGTGGGAGATAACTTTGCAAGAAGATAATAATGAATTCCTCCTTGACCATTGTCTAACAACAACAAAAAAATTCACTTAATGAAATTGTAAACAAAATTGAGAGCATAAGAGAATCTCCAACATCAGGCTTTGTTTGATAAGAACTTTGGTGTGTATGGGCAAGATGGACAGCAAAAGGCCAGTCGAACCTCACGAGACCTTTATGCTGCTCTATGTGGGCACTTGCCTCTGCGATTGGTGCTTGCAACACCGGTTCCTAGTGCTCGTTTTGCAGGCTAGATTCTGCTAGTGAACACAGGGACGTTCTCCTAGGTCTAGGCCCATCCTCTCTGACTTCTAGCCGTGATACATTAGCCAGATAAAAAGAAATTCAGGAGAAAAGAGAAAGGAAGAAGGGAAGGACATAAAAGGAAGGGGAGCTGGCCTAAATCTAGACAGCATGTTCTCAATGGCGGCTTTGTGATCACTTCGGTGCCAGCTGTGAGTACTATTAGACCTCCAGCAAGACCAAGATTCTGGCCCATGGTTTGATCTGCTTTGCTTAGCAAATCTCTCTGTTCTGACTTTCAGCACAGCAGATGTCGACCTCCAGCTTCAGGCATCTGAATGCCTTCCAAACCAGCATCATCAGAGAACAACTTCCTTCGAAGTTCCAGAATAAAAGCTATGAAAATGGGGATCAGATTGCTACTAACGCTGGGCTGGTAAATGAAAGGGGTGCCGTTCTTTGATCACAATATGGCATTGCATTAATTGATATTTTTCAGGATCAATCAGGTCTGCACCAAAATCACTATATAATTGAATAATACTATGAAAATATTGCTATTAATACCGATATTGTAAACATTGTTATTTAACATACCTCTGGATACCTCAGACTATCGAACTAATATCTGACTTACGGGCTTCAGCTTTCCACCTACAAACTTTCATAAAGTGACAACATGGTGTAACGCCATTCCAGTGTCAATTCTCCGATTAAATAACCACAAAAACTCTTGCAATCCTAAGAAAATAATTTTGGTCTTTGATGAGACACCTGGTGAGAGGGCACTCAACTCATAACCCAGTTTTGGTGATGTTCCGTGGAGAAGAGGAGCAGCTGTTGACGACAGCCGTCCTCCCCTCACAACTGAGCCACCTCCACTGCCAATTCAAGGCAGCGTTGCCCAGGCTGCAGCTGCCTGTGCTCACTTTGCCGTCCTCCCCGCCATCCTCATGTCCTTGTCCTCAGAATTTCCAGTGCCTCTTCGCTGCTTTAGCAAACATATTTTTCCATCTATATTTCATTCCTTTTTTTCCAAATTAAGAAAACAACTTTTATGAGCGTTTCGGGTTTTCTCCACTCTGTGTGTCAAATATTTTAGATTGCTGCTGTTAGAAAAATCTAGTTTTTAAAAAATAGCAACTAGAAAAATTTCTAAGTTAAACATTTTGTAAATAACGAAGTTAATTTTAAGACATTGACTTAGACCGTATATTGCAAAACAGCCTTTTAGT
Organism: Phaethon lepturus; assembly: GCF_000687285.1. NCBI lineage: Eukaryota > Metazoa > Chordata > Aves > Phaethontiformes > Phaethontidae > Phaethon > Phaethon lepturus. The sequence continues at coordinate 23,495 of NW_010559781.1, forward strand.
TAGTGCAGCAGAGCAAAGGAAACCCAGGAGTCCCTCCATATATGAAAGATGCTACAATTATGTTTCTAAATGTCATTTAAACTGTTTCCCAGAGCTACAATATTCATTTTTCCCCTCTTACTTCCTAGTTTTTCTATATATGCTAGAGATTTAGCTGAAGGCAAGCGGCATAACTTACAAATAATATTTTCAGTTGTTAAAACAAATAGCTGAGTAGGTAGGTAAACAAGTTTGATGCACATTTTCAATTCTTTGTATTTGTTTGCTTCCTCCACATGCAATTCAGAGGCTCTATTAATCCTAAAGTATGCTGATTTTTTATTTCCTATAAAAAAAACCTTGTGTAACCCATTTACAAATACATAAGCCTCAAATGTGAATAAATTGGTGACCGTAGCAATTTGCAATAGCTGAGATCTAACATCTGAAAATTAAATAGACTGAACTTGGACTGAGACCCTCAAGCCCTATATATCACAAAGTGATGCAGCATAATTTGCCATAATCTGTACAACCGTAAATGTCAAGGGAATGGAAACATGATTCTCATTTTACCCCATGTGACTAGACTTAACGTGTTAGTGTGGTGATTTTGGTCATTTCAAGAATTTGGGCAGCAGTAATGTTCTTGTACATTAACTATCTAGAACTAGTCTCCAGATACATGCAGCAAAAGAGTTATTAGTCGGGAGATGAGGCCCATGAGATGTTGACAGTTCAACAGAGTATTTAAGCACATATTCACTTCAAGCACAGGAGCGAATCCTTTATTTAAGCTATAGTTCTCAGTGCCTTGAAGAACTAAACTGTGTTTTCCTAAATTTGCAAGCAATATAACCAGTGAACAAAACAGCTCAGACAGTCAGATGATGCAAGTCAAGCCATAAAGAACAAACAGCAACAAAAAAAGAGTACTTCTTCCAGCGAGCCTGTTTCCTTTTAGCTTACAACCTCTCTGCTTTGCAACTGTCGTCCTATATCCACGTTTTCTCTATCACAGCTAGTTAATTCCTAAAATACAGTATACAGCAATATTAATTTCCTGAACAGCTCTCCTCCTTGAGTGAGGCAGATGTGCTTCAGTTCCATACTGGCTGTCAGCTTCAATTATTCTGGAGCCAGCCAAATTCTCGCTACGGCCACAACTGTCGCGCTAGTTGACTTGGCGAGAGCAGGCTCGGTCTATGCGGTGACGTACGTATGCCTGCATTCTCCCCATTTTCCCAAGGATCCCAAACCAGTTCTCCTGCAAAAAACTGTTTAAACCAAAACTTGAAGAATTGTTGCAAAGGCAGTTATTTTTGTTGAGCATAGTTTTGGGGTAAATAGTGACCTCAGCAGTTCTTCGTTTTGAAGATTTCAATGTATTGGGGTCCTAATGAAAAGAATAGGCTTAATTGCTGCCCCTCATCAGAAGAGCCCCAGTAAGCAGGATTTACTGGTCTAGGAACAGCAACAATTTTAGGGAAAATAGCATCTGAACTGAAGCAGGTTTTTATTCTGATGGCTGAGATTAAATTGATGCATCACCATCTGTACCGTTCCCAAGTAGGATACCTCTAGTAAACTTGAAAAAAGGTGTCTCAGATATTTGTGTTCAGTTTTTCAGATCAGTAAGACAATCCCTGTTTTGCAGAACTGTTATAGCGTCCATTCTGTTTCTGTCCTCAAAAAATTTAACAAGCAATTAAAAAAAAAATCCACACCAAAATGAAAGTTTGGCTTCTCAAGCACGGAAATATCTGGCACCCGAGTGATACACTGGAATTTGGAGAACTTCACAGTCTCCCTGTGAACACAATGTCTGTTTGATGTCCAAGAGAGGAAAGAAGAGTGCAGCATTCATTGGCATATTTCAGTCTTTTCATAACCTAATGAATGTTCCTGAGCCTGCTAAAGAGGGTTGGGGGGGGTGTGTTGTTTTCTTTTTTTTTTTTTTTTAATATAAAATGCTTTCTGGCATACACGTTGGGTATTTATACTTCTGCCTCCCAGTTGTTGAATGCTGTCCTGTGACTTTCATTAAAAAAATAAGGGAGATAGACTCCAACGATCTGTATTTAAAGAGTAACTGAATTTGATATTTTCTCAAAACTACACATTCCAGCAATAGCTTCTTCATTGCTGGAAGCCTATACACGCACAAGTTTGTTCAATTAGCTTCTGGCTATGATCCAGTCAGATGGTTAGATGCTTGAATGAACTCGGAGAAATATTTTTACAGTGTGAAGAATTTGTGCTTAATCACTTGGGGGAAAAAGTATTCCATTTAGATTCTTGGCTACAGTACTTATCTTAAATTGCTTAGTCACGTGAAAGTATAATTTCACTAGCTAGCAGATATGCCTTTGAAATTTCACTTGCAACATGCTTTAGCTCACCAGCTTTGACCCTTATGTCATCTACACAGCTGTTTAAATAAAAAAAATACACCGCGATAACTCACAGCATGCTCCAGTCATGCAGAAATGCGAGTGAACAGCTTATTGATTGTAGCATCTGACATGACCTGCTTGTAATTAGGAAATCAATAACCTGGATTCTTCCTCTTCACCACCACATGCCTTTCCCACAAATTCCAAAAATATCTGTGCATTCAAATAATGCTGATGTTGGATTCCCATCCCAATTTTTGCAACACAAGCCTTTCTCTAATACTTACATCATTTCACACATTCTACTTTGGTCCCAAGGTCTGGATGGCAGTTATAGAAGGAATTTATTCAATATTAGAGAAATAATGTTCAAAAGAAACCTTAAAACAAGGCAAGGATATAGCAGAAGTTGGCTGATACTAAAATCATAACTGGCATAAGAAGAAAATACACTCAGCTGACAACACTGCTCAAACTGTTGACACCTCATCATTTCACCCAGTTGACGAAATAGCTACAGAGCACGATCTCCTCCCATCCTGCCTAATCCCTTCCTGCTAACTGTTACAACACGGCAGGGAAGTCTTAGCCCTTTGCAAGATGCTATTTTTGAACTTTAGCACCATGATACCTAATTGACGTTTCCCAGTTAGCCTCTCGCTCGGTACTAAAGGTCTCTTTCAGTAGATTTACAGGATGTTACGGGGCTTGAGAACGTTTGAGGTTGTTGCTGAAGACTGAAACAGGGCAGGCAGACAAACTAATGGAAGAAATCAAATATTTAAGTAACACATGTGAAGGACTTCAGGCATCTTACGTGGCATCTCGGAAAAGTGTCAATTATGGTGCACAGAAAGAGTCCAACGCTAACGAAAGTAGGCCAAATGCAAACACTGTCATCCTGGCAAAAATTTGAAAGAAGCTGTACAAATAGCAGTGAAGGAAGACAAATATGCATGCTCCGAGCATGCATACCCCAGAGTACCCTTACTGAATCACGTTACGAGAATATCATCTACCAAGCTCAGGGACTTCTGAAGTCAGATACAGCTGCATTTCACCTGAAGAACCTGCCAAACCCAAGCTGCTCTGCACCACAAAACTGCCACAAACTCAAGGGAGGGAAAAAAAAAAAAAAAAAAAAAATCACAGCAAGTACTTTTGTACTTACGTGATTCTTTATACTGGCTAAAAAAGTACCAATGCGCAATGTTGCATCGTTTCCCCTAGGCTTAAAATGCAGAGGCGGCAGCTAAAAGCAGCGGGAACATTATTCTCAGAAGCGAAGAATGCTGCAGGAAGCACAAAGCAAGGATCTGAGTTTCAGCAAGTATTCAAAAATACACAGTTTGCTTCCTTGCAGCTTCGTGTACCGAGTGTTTTGCATGCATATTAAGGTGCTGACAAAATAGCAACGTATTCCAAGAGAAAACACGAGCATAAGAACCCTCCATGAGCCACACGAGGAGTTATTCAGTGAATGTTGAAAAACAGGGTTGTCAGAAGGATTTTTAGTTTAGTGTAAGCTTTTTAAAAATAAACATACATTTTAAAAAAACAGCATTTTCAGAAAGAATCTAGTTCTAGTACAGCAGGTGTAAGAGTTCATCCTTCATTTAAAGTACTGTTCACTAGCCTACAGTTGTTAAAGCGCTGTATAAATTACCACATTCTTGTAAGGGGATATAAATTTCCTTTCCTGAAAAGGGTCAATATATTAAGCTTCAGGCAACATATTTGTATCATTCCGGGCTTCTGTGGCGCAAAATTGGTGACTCCAGGAATTGTTTCCCATGGGCTCAGTTGTTTTCGGTGTAAGACTTCCCAAAAATCTGTCTTTGGGGATAAAAGTTTGTTTACACCTTAACTGGCTTTCGCTACCGTGCTCTCCCTTTCAGCCTGCGGTGCCTGGGCTGGGTTTTAGAGGACTCTGGCACGTGCCCAGGCACTGATGCTCTGCCTGGCTCTCCAGGGGCCGTTCCAGGGCTTAAACACACTATTTCCCAGAACTCTTAAGGCTTACGCGCCGAGGGTTTGTAATTTAACACATAGGACGCGCACGGTGTCCTTTGTGAAGGTTTCCACATCTTTTCTCAGAATTAAAGAGAACTTAAAAGTTCTTGTGGAGTCAGTGTAGTAAATTGGATCGATTCAGTAATATAATTTATGATACGAGACTACCCACAGCGTTTTTGAAGCACAGCTAAGGGGGAAGCTTGGGAGTAGAAATGAGATGCCATTTTAGGAGCAGGAAAGGGATGTGAGAATTTAAAGTGGGGGAAAAAAGCATACAAAGTCATAGCTGCTCTCCTTGCAACCCAGACGAAACCAGGAAAATATTCCCCTCTGTTTCCTTCTTACTTTGCACTTATCTTCAGAGTCCATAGAGCAATACAGACACTTCTTTTCCAATGCCTGTTCTGTTATTTGTGGTTTTTTTGTTTTACCATTCACTTGCCCCAGATTTATTTCTCCTGATCTTCATATCAGGAATACTGTGGCTAACCTTCGTAGTCCTGCTGCAAAGTACCCCTTCCCTTCTCCTCCCCCCATTTTCATATACTTAGGAGAATTAACTTAGCCTATCATAAATCATCAGCATTTAAAAATAAAAATACATTTGTTCTCTTCTTTCATGGTTTTATCAATTACTCTTACCTGCAAAGTAGTAGCAACATGCAGTTCCCTCTGCTTCTGCCTCTGAATGCTTTTCCACAAAGACTGAAAATACAAAGTTTAATTATCCTAGACTGGAAAATACAGCTCTGCACCGCAGCCTTACTATGAACTGAGGCATTGAATGCTACAGCAATCTAATTAAATTGTATTGTAGAGACCTCAAACCATGCTATATACTTGTCCCAGGACTAGGTTTGCTTTTTTTTTTTTCTGTTTTAAAAATAAACTTTGATAATGCTCAATTTCTGACTTCTGTACAGCGAGACAAACCTTGCAATAGTTAAAATGAGTCCCCGTCTGACTGCTGTAAACATTTCAAAGTACAGCACACCACAGTCCCTCCCTTCCTCCCGTCCCACCGCGGTCTTACACTTACATTTAACCAATGCTTTCCAGCACGTGGAAACAGTCTTTTTTCAAACACACTTCTCCTCTCTCAGCAAAAACCTTGCCTAGGTCAGATGCTTTGGTCCTCTTCTGCATCTATTTAATTGGTTGCCAGTTAACATGAAATAGTTAACACATGATGGCAAATGCAAATCTACCCCTTTTGCAATCATTTCTTTCCAGACACGAATGCTTGCACCTTATGCTGGCTTGCCTTAGAACAGGCACAGACTAGAAACAACTATTTGTTTCCAGAATAAATTTTTAGGGAAGATGTAAATTTGTGTTCACTGCCATTAATTAGATCAAGCTAATTAGCAATTAACTCCACTTAAAAAGGGAAACAAATGTTTAAGCAAATCCTGGCCTCCGTATGTGTGCGCTTAAGAAACTGGAGTTAAATTCTACGAGTCCATTTCATCAGGTAGAAGGAGGGTGAAGCATCACTTAGAGAACTGAACTGGGACAGAACAAAAAGGCGTATCAGAAGCACCAGTTGCTCTGCTTTCCCTTCTGAGGGTGTACATGGCTGCTTTTCCACTGTTTTAGCACCCTGCATAATGTCGGAGGGCTGGCACTTGGGGCTCTGCAGGAGGGAGTTCCGAGGCAGTGACTCTCAAGGAGGAATGCGTCGGCAAGGCTGAGGTAAATGCGTATTTCTCTCAGCGGTAAGGCCAAGTTAAGCATCCCCCGTGCCCGTCTTCTCTCCGGTGCTGACGCCACGGCCGGCGCGGCTGCCTGGTAGATGAAATCAGGGCGGTGATCCCACCTAGGAAAATTGCTGGCAAACACAGTAACCCCTCCAGGTACCCGCGCCACGGAAGGACTTCGGTGGAGAGAGCCGAACGCGCTGTAAATCTGTTCTCCCCGAAGGCAGAGCTCGGAAAGCCTTACCGTGAGGGAGGCCTCAGTCCGCGCAGCCC
>NW_010559782.1:0-45510 GCF_000687285.1 Phaethon lepturus
TGCTGACTGGGCCTGATCACCTGGCTGTCCTATTCTTATCCCTCTTTGCTTTTAATATACCCTTATGCTACACAGCTCAGAAGTTGGTAAGTGGGTCTGACACTCAGTAGAACCAGCTGATAGATGAACTGTACCTTGACTTGTTTGCATACTTGCGCTCTTGCTTGTTCTCTGTGCTGTGCTGCCGTAGGAGCCCTGCAGTCAACTGCTGGAAAACTTGCTTGCTTCCCCCGGGAGGGTGACCTGTGAGCAGCCTGTCAGTACTCCAGCAGTTGCCTTATTGCAAAGTGTGCAAAATACAGCCCGTGCCAAACACGGAGCAGGTTGTTAACTCACTGTTGCAGCTGTGCAAGCAAAACCAGATTCAAAGTGCAAATAAGTACATGCTTCAGCTGTTTGCAAGTGGGAGGGGACCAAGGCATAATGCTGTGTAGGAACCTTAGCTAAAATTAAATATTGGTGTGTCTGTAGAATAAGAGACGCATTAGTGGGGCATAGGGGAATTTCCTTTTTTTATAGGCCACCCTTCTTTCTCTAAACATCTAAATGCTTTTGCCAGGTAACACAGAAAAAACAAGACCTCTTGTCCTCCTTTCCCCCACCCTTATGCCCCTCCCTCCCAAAAAAATGTAGTTGTCTGTTTGTCCAGGCATCTGAGTCATCTGTGTTTGTTCAATGATCTGAATATTGAACCTAATTGTGAAAATCCTGTGAAGGCATTGCAGCATGCTCTGTTCATGACCTTGTAGTGATTTACTGCTCTGCACCCTCCCAGCCCCACTAGTAAGTCACAGCTTGGGCTACCCAAATCAGTTTTAACTGGAAAATTCTCTCAAAGTTTCTTTCTTCACTAAAATTAAAGGATGTGTTCTGATGAATATTGCCATATCTTGGAAGTAATTTCCTTGGACCTGGAGACCTTTTTTTTTCTGCAAAGCAAGTTGCTTTGTAGTGCTGCTAGTCAGCATTTTGTACGGCTTTGGGCCGTAGCCTGAAGTTGTTTACGAAATCTGTTAGAATAAAAAGAATGGTGTGTGATTTTTTTAATATGGATGATACTTTTAATCTTTCCTCCCATTTAAAAATGAAGAAAACACTTAAACACTTTGCTCAAATTTGAGCACAGCAACTTCCAGTGTCAAAAATTAAGGTGTTAGGCTGAATGAAAAAAAGTGACAAGAGAATGAAAACAGGTGTGCAAATAATGACAGCAGTTGGTCCTGCTCCCTCCAAGACAAGAATCTGTGTTCATTTATTAATTGAAAATGTAGATTTATTTTCCAGTTTAGGTATGGCCTCAAAGACAGTGTGAGTAGGGCTGTCACAATAAGGGCTAAAAATATATACTTAATAAATAAAAGATGATTTGATATTTTAATTTTGATGCATAATTTATGTAAAAAAGTTCCAAAGACAATTTAAACTCTGCTTGGAAATGACCGCTTCTGGTAGTTTGAGTCCATTGTTGGATATTGTAATTCAGTTGTCTGAGAAAGCTCTAGTAGCTTTAAAAACTTCCTGCTATAAATTAATTTGGAATGTTACTATATTACTGTGTGATCTGCATATTGTTCGTATATAAAAATATAATTTATTAGTTTTGTTTGTTCAGGGTGAAAGTATATTTAAAATAGAGTATGACAGCAGGCAGTTTTGTAAACTCTTCAGTGTCGTGTTGATGGCTATATAACATACTGTGGCAGTTCAGAGTGAAACCCATAGTTGCTTGTGCAGCCAGCTGCAACAAATAAACATGTTTTACTGCCTGCTATCATATTATGTTTACAGCACAGCAGACTGGTTGTCATCAGAGAAGCTTGGATGAAAACTTTCTGGTGAAATGATGTAATTGCTAATCTGGTGAGAATTATTTTGGTAGTTTTATTTCTCATAAACTTGTGTCCTTTCATCTGATGCTTGATACAAATTTCTAACCGCATTGTACATCTAAATTAGTTACAAAACAATGGCTGAAGTAGGGGCTGCCAGTTTTTTAAGGCTGCCTTTTTTCCATCCTCCAAATCAACCAAGAAAAACTGAAATTGGGACCTTGCCCTTGCCCATAACTCCTTGAAAATCACATGGCAGTGAATTGCAGCGATGTGACTGCTGTACTTTGCTAGTAGGTTTGGATGCACACCAAGGTTTTGGGGGAGATTGTTACTGTTCCTGCCTACTGAGTGCATGGGCTGAGTTGTACTGCTGGTGTTAGTGTAATTCCTGTGCTGGAGATCTGCCGCTGCCGTAGGTGGTGTGAAGTGGTGGGTGCCTCGAGCCTCCTTGATGTCAGCTGGCACTTGAGGGTGCTTAGCGCTTTTCCAGGGCAACACATACGTGTTTTGAGTCATAAGCAGGAGGCTGTGGAGGTCGGGCATGCATGTGTTGTGTTCTTGTTGTCGTTCCCCGGTGGCTATGGAGCAGGTGAGCAAGTTGATTGATCGGTGTGAGTTAGTGCTTGACAATCTTTTGTCGCTAAACTACACATCAGTCATTATTACGCAGGGCAGTCTGGTGTTGCAAGCGCATCTTTCATCCTGCAGAGTGTTCCTGCCCAGAGGCTCACTTTTGCTGATCAGAATGGATATGACTTTTTTCCCAGCGAAGAGCTACCAAGCACTTGATGGGTTATTTGTCGTAAAATATATCTTTTGTAGTCAACTTACTGCTGCATTGCTTTTTTTCTGCAGGCCTCATTGTTCAAGAGGAGCTTCCTGAATATTTGCCTATTCTCTTTCTACGCCATTCTTTTATGCTGCCCCAGTTTGACAGTGTTACTGACTTTCACGGGTGTGAATCCAGTGCGTCACAGCACTCTGGCTTTCAGGTTATTGAGAGTAATAATTCACTTTGGACTTTCTTCAAAATAAGGCATCTCCCAAGGAATTTGTCAGGTTTGCAGGAGGGAGTTGCATAGGTAATCTGTGTGTAACGTCTGTGTAGCAGTGAGGTAAGGCACTGTTTGTACGCTTTTGGAGTAATGCTGAGCTAGCTCTTGTGTTGATACCATACGTGCATTGTAAGCATAGCAGAAGTCAGTAACACCTGAAGGAGTTAATGGTGGTGAGGTCATTCAGGGCACAAGGTGGCTGAGCGGGTGAGCTGTAGCCTGGCTCTCACCGGGGTCATGGAGGGAATTTTCTTGCATGTAATTTACATTCAGGAAGAAACAGTAGTAATTGGCTGTTAGCTATTTATGCTGAAGGAGAACAGTTATGGGGACCTAAATGGCTAAAAGCTTTTGGAATGAAGTGAGAGACCTTTCATAGACAGCTTGTTCTTATGAACTGAAATAGTGTTCATGTAGTTACATTGTTGGTGAAGGTTATGTTTCCTAGGTAAAGCGAAGCAGTCCTTTTCTTTCAGTTGCTGTCAATCATAAGTGAAAATGGAGTCATGTTCAATGATATGGTCATTAAGCGTTTCTGTAGAAGTCATGTAGCCATGTGTTGGCCACAGGTTCGATATGTATCTGCCTAGACTTTCCACTCACTGATTTTATGTGGGCAAAAATACGTGTCTAGGTAGAGAAGACTCAACTTAGGCAGGCAGAGCAGAAATAAACGTTCTTTTCCTTCCTCATCTGCCTTTGTAGTCAAGTCCTTCTAGCAAACTGCATGATTCTCTCAGTGGCAGGACTCTGCTCATTTTTTTTGGTATCTAGGAAGTCCCTTGTCTCCTCTGCCTTTTAGCTGTTTGGTCCATGATCTCCCTGTTGTCTCTGAATAACCTGCAGGCACCAATATCCTTGTGATGACTCTTTTGCCTGACAAATTTTACCGCCACTGAAGAAGCAATCTCTTGCCTTCCTCCAAGGAATCCACCTCCTCTCATTGTTGTACAGGAATGTATTGCTGCATACCAAGGGCTGAAAGTAAATGAGTGCAGCCTGTGAGAGCGGGGACTAGGCAGTCCACCACTCTGGTATGGGAGGAAGTGAACATTTAGCAGTGAACATTTTTCTGGTACAGTTTTTGTAGCAGGACCATCAGCTTTTACTAAAAGTTGCTGAGAAGCGTGGTTTAGACGGAATTCTCACTCCTGAGCACCACTGCTATAAAGTAACCAAATTTATCTTAAGTGTTTTACTATAAACAGAGTGGAAGTGCAAACTACACTTTCTCTGTGTGTTTCAGCAGGCCTTGCAGGGACATGTGGAGTGTTAAAAATGTTTTCTGTTGCTTTTTGACCATAAGAAGGTAGGCTGTCTGCTTGTAGTGTTCTTTACCTCTAGAAACATGTCTTTTATTGCTTGTGTGGTATACTTCCTTGATGCTTTCTTCCAAGGAGGTAGCTGTTGTTGAGGAGTTTAGTTAGGAGGAGGTTCTAGTTGTCTTCTCTTCCTTTCTCCTGCAGCTTCCTGCGTTATCAATTAAATATAGCAGAAAACGCTCTTTACTCCGACTGTTCCACCAGCAAAAATAGATTCCACAGAGCTCAAAGGACATCTGTGTATGTAGTAGACTTGTAGCATGAACTAGCTTTCAGGACTATGCTTGCAGCATACCGAGCACCCAGTGCTCTTGCTGGCACCACCCAGAGCCAAGGCAGTGCTTGTACTTTGTGCATCAGTTTTGAAAAGCAGAAAGAAGCTGTCGGGTAGGCACTGGAACTTCTCATGAAATTTTAAAGGCAGAAGTAGCCTGCTGTGGGCATGCTGCAGGCAAAGGAGCCCGTAAGGACACAGAGGGACTTTTCTTACAGGTTAAGTTTGAACCAGTTAACTTCTTCATAACTTTAGGGAAGTAGAAGGTCATGTGAGAAGCTAGCTGTTGGTGGCAACAGGGGAGATTAGCACTTCTTACTGATTTAAGAAGCTGTCAGTATAATGCTGAGGTTTCCTGGCATACAACTATACAATGCATGAAAACGGTAATATTCAGGAGAGCCAACATGCTTAGGCCTCCCTCCCTTAGCTACACAGTGGTGCTTCTGAAGTCCTGTGCCTGCCACATTCAGACCCTGAGCTGCGGTTCAGGCTTAGTTTCCCATGTGATACTGATACTCCTGAATTCTCCTTTGGGTGTAATAAACCATCTGAGTTCCCTGAAATGATTTGAGAAGTGATCAGCGGCATTAGTAACCTTAACTTTGCTCCGTTTTGTAGAACAACTTAGTGGTTCCCTTCTCTCCTTGAAGGAGCTTATAGCTGCATCTCTTGCCTTCTGTTTGGGGAGCAGTGTCCTGTGTGTGCCGGAGGAGACGCGGTGCCCTCGGGGCCAGAGGGTGGCCCCAAGGTCACTACGCACAGGGTGGGGATGACTGCCGCTGTTACGTGAGCTCTCCTCCAGGAGGAAGGGTGTACTGACTTACCTAGCCCAGTGCAAAATACATGGACAAGTCCCATGAAGAGTGCCTTGTCCTCTAGCGGTACTTCTGCTCCTGCAGCTGAGGAGCTGGTGCTGTCACGGTGTGGCAGGTATGTTCTGACCACGTCATTCAGGTTTGGCTTCTCAAGAAAATCAGAGGCCAGAGCTACTACTGGTAGGTCCTCAGTGTGCTGGAGTGCACGATGGCATCAGGTGATAGAAATCCAGGTCTGCTGAGGTGGTGGCAATTCTGGGTGGGTTCAGTCTCAGGGGTTTACATGCTGTAGGAGCAGTGCTGGTGAAAGCGTAGTGGCTTTATGCCTCTCAAGTGCCTGGCAGATTAGGTATCCAAATGCTTTGATGATCTGGGGTTTATCATTGAAGTGCAGTGAGTTTTATTGTCGGTTTATGGTTTGGGAAACTGAGGCGTAGTGTTCGTGTGACTTTATCTGAACGAGTGAAGGAATTGTATTCTTCTAAATTTGACCCCAAGAGAAATCTGCTCTTCTATGTGTCAGTGTATCAGTACCGTTGTATCATGTACGTGACTTCAGATTATTCTTCACTGGCTCTGTACCTGAAGGTGGCTTCATGGTTTCACAGAGGCTGGTGGATACCACCTGTGAGCCCTGGAAGTCGCTGATTTTAGCAACATAAACCCTCCCTGTCGTTTCTGTGGTACATTGTGCAGTGGTGGGACTTGAGCCAGCATCGGCATCGCTCTGCTAGGTGGATGAGAAGGTATTCCAGCCATTAATTATCCATACTGGAAGAGAAGATAAATGTCACTGGTTCCCTAAATACTTGGGCAACAAACCAACTATAAGCATGTAGAAGTACAGTTTTGGGGATGGTGTGCCGTTCGGATAAATGAATGCATGAAAGTTGTTACTGATGATTGATCCTCTACTTAAAAAAATTTAAAGATCATTCATAATTTAAACACATGATAAATAACTTCATCTTTTGTTTTTAGTTGATGTCCATCAGCGTATTAGGTGTTTCTGCTTGGATGAGAGACTACCTGAATAATGTTCTCACTTTAACTGCAGAAACAAGGTAATGCTTTCCTTAAACCTATTAATCTGTGTGGATGATTCATTGTGGTATATGTTGTTCATTCTGTATGGCAAGTTTCCTAATTAGGATTTCTAAAATTAAGAAGCCTTCAGTTGAGCTAATTATTGTTTTGTTGAAAGGTGTATTTCTGGCATTAGTTGAAAATTAGAGAAGGGGGAAAGATATGAATTTCATCTTGTTTTATTCCTGTGCCTTTCTCTTCCGACAGGGATCAATTTTTGGCCCCTTGCCAACATGTAGCCATATTATATTACTGCTTAGTTTTGAATACTTTATTCAGTCCAGAGATTTAGGAATGCTGTTAGTTTTATTACAGCAGTGCTTATGAGCCCTAGTGATGGAACAGGGCCTCATTGTGCTACATACTGTGCAAGTGCAGGACAGGAAGATTGCCTTTGCTCCAAAGAGATTTCGGATAAAGCATTACTTTCTGGTACCTGAATGCAGCATTTGACTTTAAAACCATGAAGAAGAGATTTCTTTGAAATGTATAAGGCACTGGAAATAACACACCTGCTAAACCACTGTTTTAATTTTAGTGGCTATATTATGTTTTTCTGCTGTATCATTTTTGTTTGATTATGCTTTTTTTGATTTTGGTTCTAACTGGTTTTAGGGTGGAGGAGGCCGTCATTTTGACTTACTTTCCTGTGGTCCACCCAGTCATGATTGCAGTCTGCTGTTTCCTCATCATAGTTGGAATGCTGGGCTACTGTGGAACAGTGAAAAGAAATCTGTTGCTCCTTGTCTGGGTACGTTTCATAACCTCTAAAACCAGCTAACTTCCGCTTTGCTTCAACAGCGTAAGAAAAGTTTTAATCCACAGGCACTAGATAAATACTGATTATTTTTTATTACCATGTTGAGTTATGATATCGGTGAGGAATTGTAATTGCAAAGCACACAGTGGGGAAGAATTTATTGCCGAGACTGCATTATGCTGTGACTGAAAGACAAGCAGCGTCTCATTTGCAAAAATCCACTTCATTTAGTGGAGGAGTTGCTAAAGGGAAAAATAACTCAAGCTCTTAAGTACTAATAATTATCGGAACGTGAGTCTGAGTGCTATGAAATAAACCCTTATGCTACCCTTTTGACTCTTGGCTGTGCAATAGCTAAATTTTTTTGCTTTGCTTTATCCTCACAGTTGACTGCGTGTGTAAAGTAACAGCATTTGTAGCTGATGAAAGTTAATTCTGAGTGCACTCAGAAGCTTTGCCTTTTCTTAGGTGGATGTGGAACCTTGCAGTTGAATTTAGTTGTGAGCAAGTTTAAAAATAAATTCCAAATACCCAACTTTTTCCTTGTGTTTGGAGGCTACGTAACTGAGCCAACAGCAGCTGAAAAGCCTCTCCTGTACAAGGCTCTAGGTACAATTTAACTGTGATGCAGCTTTGACTGTCAAGGGAGCCAAATGCCTTTTTCTTCATTTGGAAGTCAGTGAGTTTGAGGGCAATTAAAAAAACAAAACAAACAAACAAACAAAAAAAACCCCAAATCAAAAAGCCCATCAAACCTGCACAAATTCTGAAGGTGTAGAGTTTAAAAATATTTAGACTATTGGCAACGCTGAGATCAAGGAGTGCCATGTACCTGCATGCTTCTTAGAAAGTGAACTGGTAACATGAGGGTGAGCTTGTCTTTTAGCATGAGGAGGAGCAGGATTCCAAGCAGTTTGTAAGCGTCAGATAGTGGGAGCAATGGATGTGAAAGAGGTGTATCAGACTTGACTACCATAATTGCAGCAGGAGAAAGTGGACAGGTAAAATCCTTCAGCTCTTGAGAATATCCAGGAGGCTTACACAAGTAGAGTTGGGCTCCTGCTGTTTTGTCACTGCAGTGGGTGTTGGGTTCTTCCAAAGTGCATATGGTTGCATTTTTCTTGTGGATCTGTGCAGGCTTAAGTATGTGATACCTGGACATCACAAATTTTGCACAAAATGACCCAAAGAAAAGTGAAAACTGGCTGAGATTTATGCAACCTTTGCTTTTATCTAATAGGACATATTATAACTGCAGCTAAAATAGTCGTGAAACTGTACTGGGGTTTTGTATTAAGATGTCTTTTTTATTTGAGAGGGTTGGAGTAAGCTTTATTTGAGATTACCAGCTGAAGGTCTGCAGCAGAAGTGTCCCTCAATTGCAAGAGAGCAAATGCTGTTTCTCCTTTTGGATATTTGTTAAGCCTGTATACAATATGAAGATTGTTGTTTCAAAACTGTATAGTTAGGAAAAACTCTCAATTATCTGAATACTTTATAGTAATACAATAGTAATGCATTTTTTATTTCTAGATCTTAACCTCGCAATGTTAAAGTCAATGGGAACAAGTTCTGACACAGATGTTACTTAGTTGTGAGCACTTGCATAAAAATATGTATTAATGTGATTTCATACCATACAATTATTTATCTAGTAACCTTTCTTACATACTTTAAAGGGTCTTTGTACATATATTTGTTTTGCATAAATAGTGAAAGTATTAAAATATGGTAAACTTATTAAGCCCTTAGCTTCTATGGTAACTTTATAAGATTATTTTTGTAAAATGTTTTTTATTCTATGGTGGTGATTGTTTTTAATGTGAATTAAAATTAATTAAAAGGCAAAAGTAACTATATGATGTAGACTAGTGCTACACAGTATTTGGAAAAAAAAAAAGTTATAGTTTTTGGTATAAGCCTTGAAAAAAATCATAACTAATTAAAACGAAAATGAAGTTAAAACTGGTTTTGACCTTTAGTTTATTTAAAATTCC
Organism: Phaethon lepturus; assembly: GCF_000687285.1. NCBI lineage: Eukaryota > Metazoa > Chordata > Aves > Phaethontiformes > Phaethontidae > Phaethon > Phaethon lepturus. Next base: position 9,145 of record NW_010559782.1, read on the forward strand.
AGTGAAAAGAGGAAATCATTTATAGCTTTCAATGCCATCTGGAAATAAATTACTTAAAGTGTGTTTAGGCAGTCAAATTATACTGAATCAAAGCAAGACATTTCTATCATTTTAAATTGCAATATTTCATTTTCAGGAGCCTGAGAATTTGCTCTTTCTAAGCAAACTGATAAGCAAACCTAAATGATATCTTCCTAAGTATGCCATTGTCTTTGATTAATTGTTAAATGAATGCAATTGTGTTATACCACAGAAGTATGCAGGCGTAAGTCAATGCTTCATTCATCAGACTAATCAGAAAAGTGATGAATCAACAAAATGAACTTTTGTACAACCAGATGAACTAAAAGAAAAGAACCTTCATGTAAAACATTAACAACCTCTTCAATCATGCTTTTAATCTTCTTTTTGAAGTACATGAACAGCCGTAATGATGGCATGCAGAGATATTTGGATATAAACCTTGATGTTCATGGCAGCATACTAATTGCTAGTACTAATGTTGTTAATTAAATTGGATTTTTAGAAAAATTTAATAAAGCATAAGGACCATAAAATATATATATTATGGTGTTAGATATTTTTAATACAACTGAATACATAATTATTTTCATTTGTTTTTGAAATTTTATCTTGCAGTTAAATGCTTGAAACCTTCCCAGTGTCAAATGGGGCATAAATATAAATTGAACTAACGTTTACTCAGCTTAATAGTAAGAAGATATAACAGCTTAGTCTTCTGAGGTGCATTCTCTGGTTTATTTGTAGAACCAGCATTTTAAAACTATGATAATTTAATTTTAATTGCTTCAGGAACACATAGGCCTGAAGGCTAGTTGGTATAAAGAGCCTGTACATACCTTAAGTGTCTATAATATATTTATATTTTTATGTCGTGAATGACCAACGTCCTCAGGTAGAAAAGTGGCTGTGATGCCAGCCTAAACTGGAAGATCTGGACTCTTTCAAGTCACTGACTTGAGTGTACAAAAAGTCCAAGGATGAGGAACTAGAGTCCAGGTTTCCTGGTGCTTTTTACAGTTTTTCAAACAAGATTTTTTAACTTATTTTTTTTTCAAATCCAGAACCATCCTTTGCCTCTTCTCTTCTGAGGCTCTGTACACTTTGAATTGTTTTTAAAGTATGTTGTGCACATAGCCTAACTAAAAAAAAAAAACCCCAACAATAAAACCTGAAAATAAAACACACGTGCATATATTCTTTAAGATTAATATCCTTATGGGTGTGTAAATTTTTTTTGAAGTTCTTGTTTTATTAAGACAACAAGAATAAACTCTGTTGCTTGACAAGAAGACCTTCATGAAAATCCCAGTAGAAAATATTTTCCTGGCTGGAGTTTTCATTGCAAATTCTGGCATTTATAACTATGTGTTTTCTATAATTACAGCATTCAAACAGCAGAGGGTTCAAATTTGTCTGCATATGTTTTCAGAAAGGGGAAAATTGTTAGAAATATTTGATGGTCAATAGGGCAAATCCTTTTACTGATTTTTATCATAAAGTTGGCAGAGAAATAAATATTCCTCAGAGCTAAACGTTAGACCCTGTTGGTGTGTGGTCAAACAGCTTGTTAATTCAGTTATGGCAGAACCTGGTTATAAATTGGAACTTGGCAGTCTAAATTTTCTGTTAATTGAGTTGAAACACAACCAGACAAACCATTATTGAACGAAACTGGTCTTTTCTTTAAAAGCAGGCAAATATTTCATAAAGAGAAAAGATGAAATGATACTATGTTTTGGTTGAAAAGGTAAACTGGAGATACGTAACAAACCTACCCTGAACGTGGCTGGTTCATGTCAGTAGTTCTCAGCCAGCTAAATACAGTGTTGATGAAAGTGGTTTCTGTGAAGTCCATCTGAAAAATGACTAGGAACTACTGACAGTATCACCTCTTGGGGCAGATTCTTCTGTACCCATACACCCACTTCAGTCCACATGGATGCAGAGGTGATAGGGGTGATTAAATTTGGATATCTGCAATGTTGCTAAATATCAATAACCGCTAATGTCTTCCTGGACGGCACTCTTACTCTGTGTGAAATGTTAGCTGCTCCACAGTACCGCAGCACCAACTAATCTGCAGTACTTGTGTCTACATTTGGCAAGAATTAGTATGAGAGGTTTAGTGGCAATTAATTTTTTGTCATCTTTTTTTGTGGCAGCATGTATTTCTGCAATAATACGTAATTTAGGTAATTTGTTCTGTAATAATAAAGGATATTTGTCTGATCCATGTGGACTCTTACCACAGTCACAGCTGCTCCAATACCTTGTACTAACATTTGGCACTGGAATTGTTATTTACCAACCAGAAGTATTTCTTCGTTATTTAACTACGAAGCATTGAAAGGGAAGAAATAACTGACAAACACACTTGGTGTAAACCTGTGCAGTTTAGAATTAGACAGGACAGAGATTGAGTTCATTTTCATATTTTGTGCCTTTTATCAGCAGCTCATTTCCGAATGTGATGTGAGCAGGAGGAAAACAGAGATTCTCAAGACAGGTTGGCTTGCCTTGTTCAAAGACTGGTTTAAGTGTGTTTATAATACTGTAGTACAGATTTGACGAGAAGACAGTACTGTGCTAAAACTCAAATTCAGATATTCAGTGGGTAAGTAAGGGGCTGGACATTTAGCTTGCATTTTGGAATGCTGCTTGTTTGACGTTCCACTTATAAGAGAAAAGACACTTAAAGTTTACCAATTTTTATTACACCCTAGTAGTGTCAGGTATGAGTAATTTTTTCAAGAAAATAAATAGAGCGCTATTTTTTTTTCTTTACGTATTTCTAACTTTCCATTCAAAGGTGAGCTGCTTGAGGAGATGCCTGCACTAATCATTATTAGACATCTTTTGCCTTGAAATGGGATAGAGGGTAAGCTTCTTCCCTGTTCAGATCAGGATTTTTAAGGTTCATACAAATCGTTAAATTTTGAGATTGGTGTTGGGGATGCAACAGTGACACCACAGAGCAAAGCTGGGCTTTGCAGGAGTGGGTGTACTCTGCAGGGCTCCCAACACAGTGGAGTGGACTACGTTGGTCCTGGGGTCCAGTGCCAACCTTTCTATCTGCCAGTCTAAGCCTGAGGTGGATTTTGTTGACCTTGTCTTCTCCAACGTAAGTGTACAGCACTGTGTATGTACTTAAAAGACTTTTTCAACAGCAAGTACTTTGAAAAAGTGCTTAATTTTCTTAACTAGTAGAAGGAGCTTATAGACAAGAGATACAAGTTGCCTAGCGTTATGGGTTATTGAGAGGCATTCAGAGATGAAGGGTGCTGCTGGCTGAACAAACAGCAGGCAGGAGCAGCTGTATTTGAGCAGCACGGAGGGAAGAGTTGTTGGCGTGGAGGAGCATGACAGGAATTGAGCTGGTGGGAGTGTCCAGGTCTTCTTGTGAATGCTTGGCTTAAATCCAGATGTTTGCTGTGCTCATGGTGATGATCTGCTTCCTTCACCCAGGCACTTAGTAGGTGCCTTGAACGCAAAACTAAGTTGTACCTGAGCAGAGGCAGCATGGTACTGTTTGGTGCAGTTATCCTGTGGCTCAAAGTAACAAGAATTGTCCAGCCCTTTGAGGGCTATTCAGGGAAATGCCCTTGACTTATGACAACAAGGTTGGACAGTGCAGTTATGATGCTGTTAATTAAAATGGGGTTTTTTTTGTTTGTTTGGGGTTTTTTGTGTACTTCTGCAATAGTGAAGAGCCACTTGCTCTTCCTTTTGGAGAAAGGTACAGTGATAAGTTAAAAGGTAAATATCTGGTGACAGTAGTCACTTTATGGTTCCAGAATGTTTTCAGCATGAAACATGCCGCCTGGACTTCTGTGACACACTTTTCACTGCATGCTGTACTTTTAGGCTCACCTGATGGGGTGACTACTTTGCCTGTTCTTGGGGACTTACGTCCTAAGTATTGGTTTTACTAGATGTCACTGTGTCCGGCCTTATGATCCCAAACTTTTGGAGCAAGCCCTGTTCCTTTTATCTTCCTTCTTCCTGTTTCCCCCCCGTTCGCACTTGTTAATCTGTTAATATTGCTTCCTCTGTCCAAGTTCTTGAAAGTGATTGATACCCAGGGCAGTAGAGACTGAAATGGCACCAGAGCTGAAAAGAGCTCTGGAGTGATACTCCAGTGAGCAGAGCAGGGAAGATAGTAATAGAAACGTTGGTGAAGTGGAACGATGGAAGTGAGTAAAAGATAGGGACTGATATGACAGTAGGTTCAAGGAGCTGAGGCTGTGGAGGCTAGAGAGCTGGGAGTGATACCAGGATGGAAATGAGGAATGCTGCATCTTGCCTGAGGAAAGAAGATGAGGAGCTGCTGAGACGGTATGTGGTCTTGCTACCACAGTGCTTTTATTCCCCTCTATCCTTTCCAGCTCCTCTTTTCTCATTGCTTCTTTGCCCAGCTTATTTTCCTCTGCTGCAAAGAAAGGGGAATGGGAGAGAGCCTGAGAGCAAGGAAGGAGTAAATGAGTAAACAGATCCACAAACCCAGCCAAACCTCCGTGTTTTGTCTGAAATGCAGCTCAGTCTCACCAGTGGGGCATGCCTTGAAACTGTGGTTCAACTGCATTCTTGTTGACACAAACTGAATACGGAGAGGATGTCCTGTCAGGTAAATTAATCTCTCTTTTTCTTGCCTAATCTTGCCCTTTTTGACTAATTAACCACAAGACACTTTGCTGCACACTCAGGGGCTGCGATACGGGTTTTATATCTAAGAGTGCTTCTTCACTCAACATGGTGAATGCTTGAAGTGTTTTGGGGCATGCTGAGGCAGAGTTATTGTGTGTATCAACACCAAATTGGTCTATTTTACAAGGAAAAAGGATTTTCTTGACTAAAGAAGCATTTTTATGGTGTTTAGTTCCTTGGTAGAAAATAAGAAGAGGATATAGAGATATATCTGTGCTGTGTTCCAAAAATCTGTGCAGAACTAGAAACTTTAATTTTTAATATAGATCCTATGAAATAAGGGGAGAAAAAGGGGGAAGGGAATATTCTAAGCCATGAGGAAATTATGATGTAACGTCTGTCTTTACCTATGTCCTGTTCAGTACTTTACTGTGACCTTGCAACAACTCTTATTCCTTGGAGTTCATTGACTTGAGGTAATTGAGCCTTGAGCAGATAAATCCTAATAACTTTCTGAAGTGTGCATTTGTTTATTTTCAAAGTAATACATGTTTCATTATATAAGCAAAGATTAACTGTTTAAGTAAAAATTTAGAACAGGTCATTAATAACTCACAGAAGAATAGAGGCTGTGAGCAAAGTTCTAACTATTTGTTAGTTAGAACAAGTTAGTTAGAACTATATGAACAAGAGGGTCAATCAAAATAACTTGGACGGATACTTTAGAAAATTAAAATGTTCATTGCCATTAAAAAAATGTTTTTTTGATTCAGAAAATTAGTTAGAAAGGTTTTGGAAAAAGTGGTAACTATTTATATAAAACTTGGACTTTGCAAAGGTCACAGGCTTTAAGATGTTTTGATAAAAATTTGTGATCTGGGAAACTGAATCTAAAATAATAGAGATACTTGATCGTTTTGCTGTGGAATGTATTTATTTTGAAGAACTGGATGGCATTCAGTAGCTAGTGTTGTAAATCGGTGGTTTCAGCCCGTTTCCTTGTTGACTTGTGACTGCATCTCTCACAAATTTCTGCGTTGTCAAGCAAGTAAACCAAATTTTAAATTGCAATGACAAATGAACTGTTACTCCCTTCAGGGCAGGGCTGAGGGAGCTGGGGAGGGAGGAGGAGGGGCAGGGGAAAGTTTGCGCTGCTGGAGTGGATAAACAGAGGATTTCAGTTTTCCATGCAGTTTGTCTGACACCATTTAATGACTGTTTGCTCCGTTTTTAAAAAGTATAGCTGGATTAATCATTAAAATAACCTTGTTAGTTTGTAAACCGTAAAAAAAGTAAAGGGAACCATAGCTTGTAACTTACTGGGGGAGGAAGGACATCTTAACTGGGTTTTGCACAGAAAGAGTCTGGTTCCTGTTGGTGATCCAGCAGTGGTGGTCATCTGATGTTTCTCAGGGTGCAGACAGATGTCTGGATGGCTTGCGTCTCAGAAGAACAGGGCTGACGCTCTCAGGCTGTTAGCCATTGGGAAATGCTGTGCATAACCCTCTGAAAATCTTCTGGCATTTGTTTTACATACCAAATACTCTGGTCTTTTAGAGATTCCCATAAAGTTTCATTCTGCAGCTGCCCTTGCCCTTCAGCCCCTGCCCTTCCCTCCCAGAACTTTCCTTGCCTCTCTTGCCATATGGACGACGTTGCCCAAGAAGGTGGTGTGAGCACCAGACAGCAAGTCTGAGGAGGCTGGACTTGCTGATCAGCAACTCTTCATTTGCTCTGACATAAGGGTTGTGGTTTTTCTTGAGTCTGAGGAAAAAAATATGTTTCATATCTTCTGGGAGAAAAGAAAAACGCTTGGGAGGAGAGTGGTAAAGCTTGAAAAAAGTTGTTTATTAAATGAAATACAGAGCACATGAACGATGATTCATTAATAAGTACACTGATCCTTCAAAGAAAGACACATTTGCTCAAAAATGGAAGGATTTCTACAGCTTTGTAGATCAGATTCTCCAAAAGCTGCAGCATCCCCTGTGTTCTCACTTTTCTTCACCACGTCGCACCTTCTGACTCCAGTTGTTAGCCCCTTTCTGCCATTGCCATGTGCTTTCATATACAGAATACTCTCTTGCCTTCTCACTGTCTGGAAGTCGGCTTAAGAAGTAGTCAGTATTTCGAGTAAGTTGTGTGATGGGTTATATTTGTTCTCTAGGGATGGATTTAGTAGTCTGTGAAATCTCCTCAGGTTTTCTAGGATGACAGTAGTTAACTAGGAAGCTGTCAGAACACATGAAATAGGGTCTTAATCCCAGTAACAGCAGCATCATGCAACATGCAAACCTAAAGGCTTGAGGGAGTAAAAAGATGAATTAAGCCATTCTTGTGCCTTTCTAGTTCTGATGAAATTTGGGTTGCTGCAGAACCCTGTCTCTGTGTTTGTGCGAGTTACCCACACTTCCCAATCGCACTTCCAAACTGCAGACAAAATGGTCATACCGTGTTTGGTACAAGCGGGATCGGGAGAGCATGACTGGGGATGTGTGCAGGTCTTTGACTCTCCTTGTGCGTGGGTTAACAGCCCATGGATTTTACAGGTAATAGTAGCTGGATGCTGATGAGGCATTCCATAGGTCATTGGTCAAAAATTATTTAACCCAGCTGTGACAGAGTGAAAAAACCCATGTGTTATCACTTCAGGAACGTGCTTGGGTGTGCATGGCTTTGTAGTACGGCTGCCTTACCTGCCTGGGCTGCTTGGCACCAGAGGACCGTAGTGACTTGTTGGTTACTAAGTACCCTAAGTCATCAAATCCGTATGAAGGCTCCTGCTCTTAGCTTCATTTCTGGCGTGATGCTCACACTAGAGTTTGAAGGGCTTCTTTAGAGGACGATCACGTGGTTTTTGTATCTGTGCCAGCGGTGGCTGATAACAGGGCAGCGGGTGTTCACATTGCCCTGGCTGTTTCACAGACTACTGTAGGACGCTAGAGTTTTAACTCTAGTTTTTCTTGGCTGAATGTAATTAGAATTTAATATTTCCATATTTCCACTGTCAAAAAATCTCTGGAGAGATTCCATGTTCTTGGAAATACTTTTGAGAAGGTCATTAGAAATGGGGACTGGGGTGGGAGGAGGAGCAAAATTTTTACAAACTCCTTCCATGTACTGTGTTTTCTTAAGTCCCAGTTTTTCCATCGTCCTCTTGCCATGTTAGTAACAAAAACAAAGTTACTTTTCACGAGTTCTTTTCACCTGTGCCTGAAAAGCATAAACAAATTATATTATATGATTAATTACAGGAATTGCGTAGCATATGCAAGACAAAAAATATCTAGAACTACGGTAAGAGTGTTGTACTACATTTCAGCAAAAAAACGTAATACATTGTGCTTCACACTTTCTATCCTGCCCTGCAGTTACCTACGATTGCAACCAAAAAATCCTGCACTTTGCAGGCTGGAAAGCCATGAGGGAGAGATTTTATGCTGAGAGTCACTTCATGTATGTGCTGTTCACAACTACTCTCTGAACAGAGTGGGAGTTGTTGGAACAAACGCCTTTTAAGCAAATGCAAAATATCTTCGATTCAGTAATAGTGATTTTGTGCATGCATTTGCAATATATTTGCTATTTTTATTTGTGTTTGTGTCTACATGGTTGAGATGATCAAGAAAGAAATGTGTTCTTGTAATGTGTATGGTTGTGGTCGTAATGGTGATTTGCTTAGTTGGGTAGAACAAATAGAATAGCAAAAAACCTGTCATAGTTTAATTAGGTTAAATGAATTTTGTAGTTCAGTTTTTAGCCTTAGATGGAGAGATGGGAAGGTATTTTGGGCATATGCCAGAGCATATATGCTCCACATATGGGCAGTGGCACATACGGATCTTGTATCCTCTTACGGGATGCCATTGTGGTGTGCAGGAATTTTATTCAGACTAAAACTTTTGATCCTATTTAGACAAGCCCATATAGATCTTTCTAAATATAATTTTGAATTATTTTGATTTTTTTTAATGCATGTTTGAAAATACCATGTACCTTGCTAGTGGTTTATCAGGTTCCGATAGCCTTTATGCAGATAGCTATCTGAATAGCCATCTGAATTGGCAAAGAAACTACTACTTCAATGCTAGTACCCATTTTTGGTTTCTTTTTTTTCTGTCTTTGATTATTTACTTGATGGTTACCTCCCTTCTGTGATTGAATTTCGTATAATTGGATTTCCATTCAATATGTGCCACTATCCCACTGTCCTTTTTGTCTTATATATGAATTCCCTGTGGAAATGGACTTACGGTTGTCTGACTTGCAGAAGAGCAAGACCTCTCTGGAGGCTGTTACAGGTTGTGGTCGCTGAGTATGATCTGGGAGTGTCTCTGCGCTAGAAGGTGGTACAGACTGTGGTGGGCTTCCGTGCTGCTGACAGGTGTGGTTTCTGCATCGGAGGTTTCAGGGCAAGGATGAGGCTGTTGGCTGTGGTCACTTACACACCTGTACCACACACACAGTATTCCAGGAGAACAGGGTCTGGTGATTATATAGAGAATATCTTTAATACCTTTCCTTGGCCCTTCATACCTCTGCCTTTATATCTCTCTGAAAGTGTCTTTCACAGTAATGACTTTGTTTCTGTTCCCACTTCTTTCCTGTTTACTCTCGCATGAGAAAGGAAGAGGAACAGGATTCCCCTGAACTCCAGTCCCCAGTTCCTTCACCTCTGTTTCAGGATCGATGTGCTGGAAAAGTACAGTTGTGTAAGTCTCCACAGGCTGTCAGCGCTCCAGTTCTGTGCTCTGAGGACGGAGCCACACACACATACCCATCCACTGCTGCAGAGAAAAGAATCCAGGTGCTTGTGCAAAGTTCCTGGCATTAGAGGAGATACTGCTGTTGGAAAGCTACTGCTTTACTGAGCTGCTACATTCCTTCCTCCCCTGTGGCCGGCGGTGGTGAGCAAGCTTAATGAGGAGGTTGCAGGAGAACCAGCTCCTGTTAATTGACAACATCCATTTGACACTGCAGGGGTGCTGAAGTTTAGGATGTTGGCAATATGCATGTCTGTGGCTGAGTGAGGAGCAGTAAATATCTGCTGGCGTTTTTTGTTTTGTGGTTTTTTATTGGCAAATATTTTTACATTGATTTGTTACTCTTGAAAGAGTTTTCTTACCAGCCTGTTAGTCATTCAGCTTCTCTCAGGGAGGCAACATTTTAGTTTTTTCACAACCTCGTTGGAGGAAATCCTTCAGTGAAACTGCTTCCGCCGGGTTTGTAACAGGATGAAGGCACCACTTCAATTTTCTAATGGCTTTGCATATTCTGATGAGGGAGATAATGATAGTGATTAGCAATTGCCTACAAAAGAGAAATGTTAAAAGTCGTAGGATTTTCCATGTAAAAGGTCTCTAGGTCTTGAAGCGATCATGGCTTTCCATTAATTGCTTGTAGATTTTTTTTTTTTTTTTTTAATGATAACCTGTAAATATCTTTGCAAAACTCTTTGCTCCCTTCTGTGCCTTCCTCTCTCCCACTGGGTCCCTGCCGGGGGAAAAAAAAAAAAGGAGAAACAAAAAAACAGTAGAAGATACCTGGGCAATGTTCTCAGCGCTCAAAATCTGAGTGCTCTGAGGGAGGTGTGCTGTAGAAGGTAACATCAGTGACCTGCTGGCGCAGTTTTGAGCATAACGCACAATAGTGCTCCTCGGTGAGTTAGTCTGCTTTACAAAATGTAGCCACTCAGCCCATAGGAAGAAATATTAGCCAGGTCCCTGTTTCTGGCAAAAAAAGCCTAAGTGTGTAAATGCAGGAAGATGCATTTAGCATTCAGACTCCTGTGGGAATTTAATTGGGGACGAGGAATAAACATTGAAGCCAGTAATAATTTCTGTATTTGGAAGATGGAAATTAGGGGTAATAAATTTAAATAATGGTTAGAGGTTTTTTCCCACACAACTTACGTAAGAATTATTTGTTTTGCAAACCATTACATTTAGAGAGGTATAATATTCCCCTTCAATAGCAGAGTGAAACTGAAGCTCCTGTGTGCGAGTTTGGTGTGCTTGCAGTTGCTCAGTTCCTAGCGTGTGCTTTCATGTGTGTAAACTCTTTGTGTCTTTTCTTTTGCCTTATGCACAGAAGATGTGCTTTCTCAGGACAGGCGGCTTCATTCTGCAGTGCTCTGGTGTGTCCAGAGGTAGCTAGTCAGGGGTTCTCAATTCCTGGCGAACCGAGAAGCGGTTTATGAGTGAATCTGGCTAAATAGTTTTCTATCCCCGGCTACGTTCAGTAACTGGGGTAAATCTTGGTGTCTCCAACTGCTACCACAAACTTTCTTAACTATATGCTGGCAAAAATGAGGAAGTTTCAAATGTTAAGGTTGGTGAATGAATGAAATGTTACAAGGAACTGCATGTTAAGAGTTTTCCAGAGAATGCCATACGTACACCCCCAGATGTATCGCTTTCACCATGATCAGTGAGTTTTATGTAAGATTTGGGGATAGCAGGCAGTCTCAGGCTTGTTACTCAATTAGAGTATAAAACCACTGAAATTTTCTTAGACAGCTGAGAACTCAAATTCACTTTTCACCAACACGTTTAGTTGTTCTCCCTCTCGAAAATGTCAATGTTAGCCATAATGTCCTAAAACATTGTTTTCACAGGAATTAAGAGCTAAAGCTTGTGGCATTCTTTCCTCCTTTCAAAGTGAATACTTTGCAAAGTAGATTTCCATGTTTTTTTAAAGAACCCTTTGCATAAGTTGCAGGCACTACAGTGGTAGTGGATACATTGTCTAGAAGCTCATGAATTTATTTTTTAGAGAAAGCATCACTGTTCTGACAAGGTACGACTCAATTTTTTTCCTCTGTGGGACCTTTGGGGCATGAATTTATTGGTTATTGAAGGCCTATACTGGAGCTCTGCATGTGCTTACAATGTTGGTTTGTGATGTTCAGCTATAATGACTATGAAGATGCAATGTAATGTGGTGGAGACCAGTAAAATGGGACCTCTTTTTTCAACACCATCTTTATCAAACAGACTTTAGCAGGGGGAGAGTATGAGCACAGGTTTCTCTTGAAAATTCACATGAGTATTTTACATGCATGTTTTTAATTTAGCTGTTTGCATCTACAAACCTAACTTGGGGATTTGATCAGCAAGTAGAAGTTAAGGCAAGACACTGTTCAGTAGCTGCTGAGGTATCTGTGAATTACTCAGTTCCAGACTGGGTGAATGAAAAAGTTACCATGTAGATGACTGTTAAATCCTAACGCTTGTGGATTTATGCTCTCTATTTTAAATAATACCACTTATTGACCTTTTAATAGAAAAAAAAAACAAATCAGCTACCTTTAGTATATATTTTGGGTTGTTTTGTTTTGTTTTTTTTAATACCTGTCCTAAATATATTCCAGAATTCAATTACTAAATTAGAAGCCTTTTGGCATGTATCATACTAATGGAATTATATATTTATTCTATTTTATATTGTGATAGTGTTTTTTTGATTTCCAAGTAAAACGAAATCCATGAAGACTGTAATTTTAAGTCTTGTGTACTGAGAATAAGGGGGAGCTCAGTCCATTGACACGGAAGAAAGTTTGGAGTTGAGAATGAATGGAACTATGCTTTTGCTTCAAATGAAAGATAAATGGGTTACTTTTAATAGAGGACACGAGTCAAAGAAGTCTTCATTTCCATGCTGCTTTACCCTGCATTTCAGCAAGGGTTTATTGATGCTGCACAGAAGGTAGTCCTGTAGCAACCAGGTTTTTTTAACTGTGATTACCAAGACCTGTACAGCTTCTTCATTTATACACATATTTTCTATTTTTAAATAGTTCAAGGGTTACATCTTGTAATAGACAAAAATTTTTCAGTCCATCTCAATAAGTATTTGTACATTTGTGCCTGACCTCAAATACCTAAATCACTTTGGTAAGAATGCAGCTTTCAAGAGCCTTGTTTGTTTTCATCTTGTCAATTATCTCTATTTTCTCCTTCCTTTTTTTTTTTTCCTTACCCTTTTTGGCTATTAGAATAATCTGTAGATGTTGCTTAAATGGATAAAGCTGAACAAAATGATACTTCTTTTTTCACATATATGAGGGAAAAAAGATTGTCCTTTTTGTGAGAGTTTTAGCATAATATGTCATGGTAGCCTTGTACTCTTGGGCAACAAGGAAATTAATTTGTTTTCTGATGGTAATATTCAAATGCTTCATGTTAAATCAGTAAGAAATGTCACGTAACTTAAAATTTTAGAAAGTTTGCTGCATGAATCTTTCATATCTTTGTTACAAAAATGTATTTCAGATTCCATGTCTTCAGTCATGTGAAAACTTAATGAAGTCTTGAAATGTCCTTTAATATTTTTAAGTCGTCTTTTCAAAGTTAACCTGAATATCAAAAATAACTAAGGCCATTCTGTTTTCTGCAGTACTTTGGAAGCTTGCTTGTAATATTCTGTGTTGAACTGGCCTGTGGTGTTTGGACCTATGAGCAGGAAATAACGGTGAGTCAGAAAAGGAGGCTGCATTTTTTCAACAGAAGAAAACAAAGATTTCCATTAGCTTGCTGTTTTCTAATTGCTGTAGTGTTTATCTTTGTTCATTATTCTGACAGTCTAATTTCATGTGACTGACTTTTTTTTAAACAGAGAATTCTTCTGGGAAAGCTTGTCTGGAAGGTCCTCTCTGGGTTTCTCCCCACCCCTTCTGTATTTATTTGAGTGCCAAATTCTGCAGCCCCTGATTTAAAGACTTTATTTTTAGTTAAGTCTTGCTTAGACAGGTTCTTATTGAAGTCAGTGGAAGTTTTGAGGATAAGATACGAACTTCAGGCTTAAGATGAGTATTTTGAGAGAGAAAATTTGAAGGGATTTTGCCCCTAAAGGTCTTCCTGTTTTAAAGAGCTACATCTGAGTGTACTGCGTTGTAAACAGACAGTATGTTCTTTCAATAGAAGACTTGCTGTCTGCTGAAATCTTTGTGCTGCCTCCACAAGCTATAAATGCCAGTTTTAAGCAGAAGATGTCTTAGCTATAAAACACTCTTCTGTAAACTTTTGAAGAGGTTTTATCTCTGTCTAGTTTTTATAGCTGTACCAATCTTTAATTTTCAAACTGAAGATTTGTAACCATCACACAAGAAAATGGGTAGGTATTGAGCAGAAATTAAACTGAAATGTTACTCTGCTGGATGCTATATCCTTACATCTTGTACTCAGTCTGGTACATTCTGAGTAGAGAAACAAGTATTTTATTTGAGGTGCCAAGATGTGCCCAATGTACTGGTCTTTCCAACAGTGTGTAGCAATTCCATTGCAGTAAGATGGGAGGGAGCCTTCTTGGTATTTACATGGTACTGCAACCAAAGGAATTTCTGGCAAATTTGAAGTTTGAAGTTACGTGGCAGCACTTTGCATCAGCATTCATTCCTTTGCTGTACAGATGCCAGAGCAGTGTTGTGATTAAGCCTATCCCTTTACTTTAAATGTCAGCTTACACTGATGCCTTTTAAAATTGGGAATGCAGACGAGAGGCATGCTTCATCATGTGGGCACAGCTGCCCTCTGTGGGGTTTTTGCCAAGGACAACTGTTTCAACTAACATCCATCTTTCCACAGAAACCTTGTCAGTGGAAGCTGCCTGAAACAACATAGCCTTCAGCACACCAGTATATGACTTTGCTAGCCTTCACTATTCGGTTGGAAAACCTGAGGTTAGGGATGTGCTTTAGTGTGACCCCCAAGCTTCCAGTTACCATCTGTGCTACTGAAACCCAAACCAGGGACAGTTTTATAAAAGCTAGTATAGCCCTACCATGTGTTAAGGCACTGGTGACACTGCATCCCTCCAGAAAAAAACACAGCTGTCCCTGTGCCCCTTTGCCAAAAGAAGTAGTGCTGACCTCCATGTCTGCGCCTTCTGCAGTGGGTTACAGTGAACCCAGACACTCCACGCTTCTCTGGTTCTTCCTCTCTCTGCCAGTTCAAGAGCATGAACATGAACATGCAAACAGAGGGAGCAGGAAAAAAAAAAAAATCAGCAACTGTTTTTCGTTTTTATCTCTCTTATTCTCTCTCTCTTATACTTCTTATTCCTCAACCTTGAAATCCCGTGCTTTTTTTTTGTTTTCTTTTTCCATCTGATTTTCTCTTCTTACTCTCTTTGTCCTAACACTACTGCTGTGCATGTGATGAGGTGGGCCAGACTCAGGTTTCCTGCTACTGAGATCCATAGGGAATGTGGCAGTCTGGAACAGCACAGTTGTTTTTCAGTGGTTGTTTCATACCTGTGCAGGTCACTTCCCTAGAGCATGCTTTCTCCTACTCGATAAAGAAGACTCCCTCTTACACCCGTGGAGGTGGACTTGATGTCACGTTGGTTTTAGCATAGCATGAAATCACAAGAGCCCCTCGTGGGTTTCAGGGAATCAGTTGGCATTAGTGTAGGTGGGTGGGTGATGTTGTCAGAAATGTCACCAAAGCATATCTGCCTCTGCTAATCCAGTATGGGCTCTCCTTGGCATGTGGACAAGTTGCTGTAAGAGTCCTTATATAAACAAATTTCCTTCCAGCTCATGATAGCTCTCAGCATGAAGTGTGCCTCATGACTAACTCATTCCACCCACAAGATTGAAAAGGCAGTGTGTGTCCTCGGCTCACTTGGGCATTGGTCAAACCTTGATACTCATTAGAAAAACAATAGTGAATAAGTAGATCTCAACAGCAAACCAAGCTTTACAGAACTTATGCTAAAATCAAGCCAGCATCTCTAGTTTTTGTCTACACACTATGCGAAAGTGTTGGTGTGTAGTCAAACAAATGCATCTCAAAATCATGTATTGTTGTTCACTACTGCACGAGCTGAGGGGAAGCTATTTAGTAGAACCATCGATGTTTTTAGCTTGACATGTTGGCATTCTTGGAGCAAAGACACAGATTCCGATATCCCTCCTTATCTCCAGAATTCAAATTGCCTTCCTACAGTGGAGTATAATTTGTTTTGATTTGCTTTTAATTTCCTCCTCTCACTTCTTGATTCCTGCTCCCCCCCCGCTTTCCATTGTTTTCATAAAGAAGTTGGACGACTTGTGTTACATGCGTAACCTTGGACTGTATTCAACTCAAACAAGAAAATAAAAAAATAGTCTAGCAAATATGACCTTAATTGCAGCGATATCCAATATTATCCAAAGAAAGCAGAGTGCTAACTTCCAATATAGTGGAAAGAGAAATGCATCAATTACAAAACCAAATAATTTTATTATAGTGACCAGTGTAAATGTGTGGTAGAAATATTCTGTGACACTGTTTTAAAGTATTTTTAGTACTCTACTGCTAACATATTTTTTACGTGGACAATTGCGAGTTCAATGCTTTATAGCTTAAGAAATAAAAATTCTGCTAAGTGAAAGGTGTGTTAAATTTCTGCAATATTATTAATATGCTTATATTAATGATATATGAAGCTTTATGAGGGTGTCAGAAATGGAGTATAACCTAGCAGCAGTAATGAAATATTATCAAATGGTCTTATTTGGATTACACAGGCAGGCAGGCAGTGATAGTTCCTGTATTTTTGTAGAGCATCTATCACAACAAAGACCAGGCTCCTTGGGGAGGTATTGTGATAATTTTTTTTTTTCTTAGGTTACATTTATTGCTGTTTTCAGAATGCCCTTACTGTTCACTCCAAATTAAACTGGATGGCTAAGTCACAGCCGCTAGAGGAGCTGGGCTCCCAGCCCTCCAAATGAAAGCTGGTATCTGTGATTTCTTTCACCATGACTATTAAGGCTAATGGGAACAAGGAAAAACTCAGCATGAACAGTATGTATGCCTAGAAGGGCAACTGCAAAGTCTTCAGCTCCTTGTTTTAGTTTTGCACACTGAAATTTGTGCTGCTGAGCAGAAGTTAATATCTTATCTGGACTCTTTAACTGCGTCATATGCCAGCTACCATAGCACTTGCTTCTGTTGTTTCTAACAAATTACTGACTGAGGGTCATAATCTGACAATGGAGAGCACCAGCTCCTCACTTCTGAGTAGTCAAATTTGAAAGGAGAATAATTTGAGAATCCTTCTTTCAGAAGAAGAGATTTACAAGGCCACGAGTGTGTGTGGGGGGAAAAAAAAAAAAGCTCATAGGGCCTCATGTCTGAATTTCCTTGTTACCGTTCCTCAGCAAGATACTGAAATCGACTGCATTCAGGATACCTGCATGTGGGACTCCAGGCAAAGCCAGAAAGCCACGGAGAAGACTCTCAGAGTAGAATTCATCTTAATTAATTTTATATATTTAGAAGTTAGATGTTTAAATCTAAGTTTGTCACCTTAGACAGTGAAGTAGACTTGAGACTTCAAGGGAATGATTAATCTGCTGTGTTTAAAATATTTATCTTGAGATGAATTGCCCCATATGACTGTCTGTTTCTTTCTATTGACTAAGAAGACACTGGGGGGAATACCTAAATTGGGGCAGACAATTGCCATCCCTGATGACTTGGATGACTTGGGGCTCAGTTGAAGTTTTATGCCAGGTAAAAAAATGTAGTAATGATATAGTCAAATTGTACCCAGCTATCTCTGAATCTCTCCAAAATGCAGCTCCTTTTCCAGTATATTAATTTGGAAGCAAAAGATACAAATAACCTTACCTGATATTTTAATAAAGGCTCATAAAGTGTCAATATCATAAAAATGGAAGCACTTGTTTTCCTGTTTTATTTGAGTACGAAGTTATTTTGGTCATCGCACTGGAAAGATCTCAGAATAGATGGACGTTCTGGGTTTTGAGCCACAAGCCAACTGATCTGTTGCATGAATCACTTTTCTTTCCTTGCTCCAGGTTCCAGTGCAGTGGTCCGATATGATCACGCTGAAAGCTAGGATGACCAATTATGGTCTACCTAGGTACCAGTGGCTGACCCATGCTTGGAATTTCTTCCAGAGGGAGGTGAGATGACAGTTAATCATAAGCTGAAGTCATATGCGCTTGGTAAATGTTATTTATCTGCTAAAGAAACAGGTTTGGTTTTAAGTGAATAGGTAGATAAATGCAAGTTCATTTCTTGTGAAAACCTCATGTAGTGATTATGTCTTTTAACATTACTTGATATCCAACTTTTGAGCTTTCGTAGGCCCTAAAGACACTAAAACACCAAAAAAAAGAATGTTATTAAATTCAGTTACATTGCTAACACTGTCTTCTCCTTTGCCAGTAAGGTTAGGACACCAATACCTTTTAGGATTATTATAACATTTAAGAATATGAGGTGTATACTATTAAAAATCTGCAGGTAAAGTAAAATGAATATTTCTGTATGCTATTTCAATATTAAACTGTGCTCTGTAGGCTCTGTTAGTTTCCTTTCATGGAGCTGTCATAGTTAAGATATGTGCTTAGCTGGAAATGAGTGGGAAAGGAAGTTTCCAAAAAAGATGCCAACACTGTCTCTTTGGCTGAGGTTAGAGAAAGTGCTCAGAGTTTTTATTTCCTTTGACTAGGGGGGTGGGAAACAAACCAAAAATCTGCCTTGTGTATTCAGCTTTGCCTTCTAATCTACTAAAATTCAGAACTGTTTTTAAAGAATGAAGTATTATGTTACAAAATCATGAAATTGCCCAAGGTAAAACCCATTAACTCCAAATATAACTCACGTGCAGGAAGAGAACTCTTTAAATGCCTGTCATTGTGCTGCCCTTGTTGAAATGTTGAAATCTATCATTGTTGCACAGCTTTCCTGTTTATTTAAACATTTCCTGGCAGCACTTGGTTAGTCTGTATTTATTCTAAAACCTGAAAGAAAGAACGAGGACTACATGAGGTTAAACACCCCCCACCCTCCCCAGTTCCCTGCTCTGGCTATGCAAGTGTTCTGTGAAACAGAGTAATCCTTCATACGCCTGTAGAGTGTTTGTGTCTGTTCTGTACCTGAAATAACATAATCAGACGGTCTTGATTTCCCTGAATGGAGCTGATACTGTATCTTGGTTTAAATATATAGGCTGAATAAATTAAAAGCTGTCTCTTATACTCCTGGTTGTTGTGGTGTCATCATAATGGCTGGTTTTAAAATGAATATTAGTAATAAAAGTTCAAGCATGCCTTAACTCTTCCAGAAGAGAAAAAGTTCCTTTCAGAAGTTAGCTTTCCTATATTCCATCTCTGACCAGAGGAATGATTTGGGGAAAGTTTGAAGTGAACTGAGAAGGCTCTTCTACAGCTCCAAGTTAATTGGTGGGCTTTCATTTTTATTCTGTTTATTCATAACTCAGACGATGGATGTGCGAGCCTCATATGTGCTTTATGCCTGAATGACCACTATGCTCAGGGCCCTCAGTCAGCATTGCAATTTTTTTCCTAAAGAAAAAAATTGTAATTTGAATTTTGTTCCCAAAGGTTCAGCTTTGTGCTCTTTTTTCTATATCTTTTCCCATCTCTCTCAGATGTTAAATGTATTTTTCCTCCAACCCCCTTGCTAGTCTAATACCAGAGTTGTGACTCTGTTAAGGAAGATGGGAAAGTGTCAACTGAAGTCAGGAAAGAAGAACTGGGCAGGGGGAAGAAAAGATTTGAGAGTAAGAAGAGGATGTTTAATGAGGTTGTCTTTGCAGTTACAGTGAGGAGCCAAAGCTTGAGCTTTCCTTAGACAGTCACTTGTTGGGAGGATTTTGGCTGATAATGAACTGATAAAAACAGGGACATTAAAGCTGTGGTGAAGAAGGAAGAAGTGAGATTTGTAAGAGGACTGGTGAAGTCAAGGCACAGTGTGTGCTAACATGGTGTTTGGGCACTGATCGGCTTGATTGTGGCCGAGGAGTGGTGTGGTATACAGGACTCTGGCTCTGAAGCGGGTAAGGAGGGGGCAAATGTTCCCAAGGCCATGGGTCAAAGGAACCAGGTGATGAATTACAAACAGTCAGGCTGGTACTGGAGAACATCCAGACAGAAGAAGGCAGCATCTTGTTCCTGCATCAAGGATTTTTTTTCCAGTCGTATCAAGTCCCCATCTGATGCCAGAGAAAATCTAATCACAGAATCACAGAAACACTAGGTTGGAAAGGACCTTCAAGATCATCAAGTCCAACCATTAATCCAGCGCCACCATGTCCCCTAGACCATGTCCTGAAGCGCCACATCCACAAGTTTCTTGAACACTTCCAGAGATGGTGACTCCACCACCTCCCTGGGCAGCCTGTTCCAATGCCTGACCACCCTCTCAGTGAAGAAATTTTTCCTAATACCCAATCTAAACCTCCCCTGGCGCAACTTGAAGCCATTTCCTCTTGTCCTATCACTAGTTACTTGGGAGAAGAGGCCAACACCCTCTTCGCCACAACCCCCTTTCAGGTAGTTGTATAGAGCGATAAGGTCTCCCCTCAGCCTCCTCTTCTCCAGACTAAACAACCCCAGTTCCCTCAGCCGCTCCTCATAAGACTTGTGCTCCAGACATGTAATAATGTAGCTGCTTCAGTCATTTTTTTTATAAGAAAGCAGCTAGGAATGTGGTAGGCTGGTGGTTTGGCTTTAAATCTCTCTGTGTGCTTTGCAGAGGAGAAGACAGGTTGTTAGTCCTGGTGGTTTTTATAGGCGATTATGGCTCATCTGCTTTGCAGCCAGACTTCCTACTTTTATGGTTGATTCTGTTGCAGTGTTTTAGTGTGATACCCCTTCCTTCCATTTTCCTTTTTCCTTTCAGCATTTGTGATTTCTATACCTTTTTGCTCACTTCCTCCATCTTTTTTCTTTTTTCTGTGTTGAGATAAATCTATGCTTTTTCTCATCTGGTTTTCAACAGATATGTCATAGTTGTAGACTTGCAGAAATAACCCTCACTAGTAAGACCTTAATCATCTTTTCCTACTACTTCCTTCAGCCACAGGTACATTTGTTCATCAGTCATGTGTTAGTTCCTTGTAGTAAGGATAGCAGAATTACAGGGTAGAAGAATTTCTGTGAAGCATCCTTTGAGGAAGCAGTTGAGATTTAAAGGACAGAGCAGTATCGTTGGCTGTTTCTGAGGTGTTCATTGGTCACTATGTTACATTTTTCGCATTGCTTTTATGTTGAAGTACAGCAAAAGAAGATAGGTGGAAGCTCTTGTAGATGTTTTTAGTCCTACGTAAATATTTTGAAAGTTGTTAATTGGAATTTATTTAGCTTTTTTGATGACCTACTTTTTCGAAGAAGTAGCATCATTATTGCTGATCTTGGCTAATCCTTCCTTTGCAGTTTAAATGTTGTGGGGTGGTGTACTTCACAGACTGGCTGGAAATGACAGAGATGGACTGGCCACCTGACTCCTGCTGTGTCAGAGAGTTCCCGGGATGCTCTAAGCAGGCACATCATGAGGATCTCAGTGACCTTTATCAGGAGGTAAGGAGAAGAGTGTGGGTATTTCGGAAGGCTTTGTGTATTCTTCCTGATCAAGTTATTTTCCAAACTCATTACTTGCAGTGCAGCAGAAAGGTTTGTAGAGTCATTGTGTTTATGAAAAGTGTTTATTGTGTGTGTTTATGTTTATTATTTATTAATGCTGAAGCAGGGAAGGTGGGGAGAAGGAAAGAAAAAACAAACCCACCCACTCACCCTTACCTGGAAGTGAGATAAGTTATCAGCAATGCAGTTAATATCTGAGATACGCTTAAACATTGAGGTATTTGCTTTATATTGGTTAGGTTGGAGTTGAATTTTGCTCCAATCAAAAAATAAAAAAATAGTTTTGTTCTAGTGTCCAGTCTCCAGCTTGCCAAACTAAGAGAAGTTCTACTTACCCCATGATAATGAGGACTCTAGTGGTATGTACAGTGAAGGATGCTTTTGAGAAATCCTTTGGAAGATGAAAGCTCTTGTTAACAGGGATCATGCAAGGAGGCGGGTAATGCAGTTGCTCTGCAATGAGCATGCATAGAAACGTTGTGTGAAAATGCTCTTTCTCTCTAACTCTGCTACATTACAGAATGATTATTGTTTTTAAATAAATTTAAAAAGCCTTAAAACCAGGAGAAGATCTGTTTGAACTCAAAGTGAGTAAGGGGGGAGATCATGGTAGCAAGTCATCAGTCGTCTTAGGGTAAAAAATCTTAAAAACAAGTTAACATGTTCTGTACTAACACTCTTTAAACTGTTCTCACAAAAATGTTGTAAAAAGTCACCCTTGTCTGGAGACCGCTTTGCTACCTACCTTATTATTTATTTGTTTATTTAATGCTAACAGACCTCTGAAGACCATTAATTGTGCGTTCAGTAATATCAGAATGGCCAACAGTCCAGGTAGTCCGGTAGCAACAAAAAGCATGTCTCAGTCAAGTAGATCTGAGAAGAGGTACATTCCTCATTTGCTTGCCCTAAGAGTGATATAGGGTGCAAAGGAAGGGGGACGGGCCTGAGAATTGTGCTTTCGGATGCTGCAGCATGAACGTTCCTCTAGCGAACAGTACAACTCTACATTATGGAAGAGCACCCAAAGAACCATTTTATCTTGTCCCAGTCTCTTACCACTGCTCAAGACTCTTTCTTACAAGAATCTATGGTGTGGCTCTTGTTCAGAAGCCATGGAGAGATACCCCTGAGGCAGGGGAAATGCACTATATAAAGAAGCTGAGATGGTATTAGCTATTGCCAGGAAACAATCGAGTTTTTGGGAAATGGCATCACTGACATAGAGTGATTTGCTAGATTTATATGGCATTGATTAGGTGAGCAGAAATTATATAATCTATTCTGGACTTCCATCCATCCATCCTAGGCCTCATCTGCTTCCACTAGGAAGAAAGAAGGTAGGGCTGCCAAAAGACAGGTGCCTCAGAAGGCTGGTGTGTGCCAGGGAACCTTAAAGACAGTGTCAGTTTTCTTTCCACCAGCTACTTGTAGAGCCTCTCCTGCCTTATCGCAAGGCTTGCAGCACAGGCAGCACTGGTTATGCTTTAGAAGTGTCAGTCTTTGAATGGGAAAGCCATTCATGCTTCTCCTGGGTCCTGCCAATGTCTTACACATTCTTGAAGAAGAAAGAACTGTGGCTCACTCTGCAATAATGGTTGTTTTTTGTAATAGTGTTGCCAGTATTGATACCATACAGCCCAACTCTGCCATAGAGAGCCCCCAAAGAGTGTAGGTGTGTGGAAGCTGCAGAATGTTCATTTGCTCTGAGTGTCCTTCCTGCTTATGTGAACAGGCAAGCTTACGTAAGCAGCATCACTCAATAAAAAACTAATTTTTGAGCTCAGGAAGCTCAAAAATTTCTGAGAAGGAGTACCAGTCACTGGAGTCTCTTGTCGAAACTGCAAGGTTTTCTCAACTCATGTCTTCTGCTAACATTTCATTCCTACATCCATATTCCAGGAAGGTGGTTCTCTGCACGCTTCTTATATTCAGGTTCTTTCAACTCTACTTAGAGAAAATTAGCAGCCAAGAGTAAAGATGATGTAGAACATAAAGACTCTGAGACCCACCTGATAAAAAGAAAGGCTGCCTGGCTTTTTTTCTAAAAGAAACCTGAAGGGCACATTTCTGTTTTTTCCCCTGCCATACCCCAGGGCATTTTGGATGGATTCAGGTCGTAGCAAAAATTTATTTTTGGTTGTCTACTGCAGAATCAGTTCCAAAAAGGGACAGGCTGTTTTCTTTTACCAGCCACAAAAATACTCCATTGCTCTTTGAGATATGTACAATATTCGTTTGGCAAAACATTTTTTTTCCCATGGTGCTTGCCTGTGGGTTGTCTCACAGGCTCATACAGTGTACTTGTTAACATGTTTATCAATATCTTGCAAAACCAACTTACGCTTGCAAGGCTAATCTGTCAGACTTCTGCTTTGGAGAATTGAAGGAGAAAAGCTTTTTTAGAAAGTGATTCAAAACAAATCTGCATAGTCTGGTGGTTTGAGAGGGAGCCTGACGATAGCCTCGCTAGCCTAAAATTGGCTTACGTAAATACTTGGCAAGTCCATTCTGGTACTTCAGAAAAATCCATCGTAGTACTTCAGAAGACTGAAGTTTGTTTTGGCTTGGATTGATAAAATGGTTTTGTTGTAGCTGTGCTGTAGTTTTCTGATGGGATCTCGGAGCTTTCTGTAGTCTTAAGTTGGTATCCTTCACAGTACAATTTTTGTAGAAAGAAAGGTCGCTTACTTACAGTTCTGCCTGAGAGTATTTTTGGCAAGAATCATGTTTTCCTTTCTGGATTTTGAAAGCTATTTTTCAAATATGTTAGTCTTCTTGGACTGCTTTTATTCTGATGAGCTTCACTTTTGGTGCAGTTCATGGAACAGACTAACCTTAGAAAGAGCGTGATTGTGATGGAGGTGCGTGGGATGATGATGTGGCCTCAAAGTTCGTTGTGGTCTGAGGACAAGGAGGGCTCTGCCTGTCCTGTGATCGGGAACTGTAGCCTAGATATAATGATTGGTAGGAGTTGGTATCTTCAGAGAAAGCAAAATTGCATGTTCAATATTTTTTCCTTTGTTTTCTAGCATAATTTTGAGTCTACTCAAAATTTGAGCATAAAACAGATCTGTTGAATATGCTGATGTTTTATCTGTTATACTCTGAGAATTGCCTTATTTAAGATCTGGTCCTTATTCTATGATGTTGCGGTAAATCAGAAATACGTGCTTTGTTTCCATTTTAGGACTGAAAATATAAAATGGCCTTTGTAATAAATATGAATCAGGCCTTTAATCCATAGCTCTGTAGGAGTTTGAAACTAATTCTTCTGAATGTTTGCTGCAAAGTTTTATGCTATTTTTGTGTTGTCAACAAGAGCTCCCTGTTTAGTGACAAACTTTTACTTTTGCCGAGGAAAGTATATTTATGTACCCTTTAATTGCAGACTACCAACTATGAATGTGTCGCATAAGCAGAAATAAAATGCGTGAATGTGGGAATAACAGGGGTGGCTGGATATTTCTCAATTTTGAAACTGATTTTGAACGTGTATTAGAGCAGAACGGTAAGAACATCATTAAATGGTGGGAGGCAGTCTATCTAGGCTGGGCATAATTTGTCTCAGTTATGTGTCTGTACTGCAGGAGATGTAGGCATTAATGTTATTGCTTTCTGTTAATGGATGTTTTCTCCAGGCAACAAATGAACTGAATTTGAATACTGCTGTGGTTGAGCATTTTTAAATTGTGACCAGCATGTACCTTCATCCCTTAAAGTTATCAAAAGTATTAAAATGCATCCAGTTTCTCTGTAATTAAAAACAAATTTGGAAAGTCGTATAATTACAACACTGTCTTCTAGTTGAAGAAGAAAAGACACCAATGTGACAGTTTTTGTTCCTCATCAAGTTCAATTACATTGCTTTTTCTACAGTGTAGGTTGTTTTTTTCTTTTCAGATTTCAAAGAATCCACATTTACTCCTTGTGTTGCCTAAGCTATGTTAATGTTTAAAAACCGACACACTGAAATGATGAATGGAGCAAAGGCATTGAGATCCTTTAACTTACTCTGGTACAATTATTATATAGTACATCAATTTTATTTAGATCCTAAATGAGAATCTGTTGACTGCAGTGTGAATTTTGTGTGTAAGGCAAGAGTCGGACCTTTCATCAAATACATTCAGGACTGTAGCATTTGAAATTGTTGGCTTTGGGGAGTTTCAGTGTGATTGAAAACGTGCTTATTGTGTCCTATCTTTAGATTCTGTCACTTTGATCAATTGCTTTCTTTTCATAGAAAAGCTATAAGAAGTATGTAGTAAGGATAGAAACGGAAAAGGGACATTTTGAAGACAGTGCCCATTTTGACGCATTCTTGATGTCTTCTGCTGGGACCAGTTCTTTTTTTGTTCCCATGGTGTTATCCCATCCACATTATTCCTCTGAATTTTCCCTTTGTGGTGGTGCTCCTTTGATTTCTGTGCTGGGAAGCCCTGTAAAGCTGAGAATAGAGAATAAGCATGGCCTAGAGTAGCTCAGGGCCTTCTCTTCAGAGTTTTATCCTTTGAAAGACTGGGCATCACCTTTTCTGAGCAGCAAGCACCGTAGCTTATGTTTACACTGTTGTCCAGTAGTTCCCAGAGCTGCTGTTTCTGTGTATCATTGCAGCCTTATGAGGGCTTTGGAGCTCTCCTGAACCCTTGTACAGTAATTATTTGTCCATTTAAGCAAACTCTGGAGCATGCACTGATGGATTGGAAAGAGCTGAGGAGTCAAAGAGCAACTACTCTTCCTAAATTTACGTTCCTAGGAAACATCAACTTGTGATGTTTTAACATACCTTTTGTTCATCAGACTTTTTCTGAGTAAATAATGAGTAATTATTATTCTTTAAATAATCGCTTTGGATTTGCACCTGCTGAATGGTGGGGAGAGATGGTGTATGTGACCATCATCCTAATACAGCACGTGGATGGTCAGCTCTTTGGAGCAAGGTCTAGCTGCCTGCCTGGGTTTGTGCAGACCCTGATGCAGGGTGGGTTGTTATCTCACAGCGGTTAATGACACAAAACAAGGCTGTAATACAGTGAGGTGACTTTCAAACTCAGATGTCTGCCAGTCCGCATTGACATTACAGTCAGCAGGATGTGTATTAGTACTTGCGTTGCTTCAGAGCTGTACGTAACCCAAGTCACCTGGGGACCCGCTGTGGCCAGGGGTGGTCCCTGCTGCAGCCAGAGATGGTGTACAGGAGGGGAAGAAGTGTGGAAACCACTATGCCGAACCAGTTCGTTTTTGAAATGGTAAATTTCCCTGTCATTTTTTTACAGTAGTGGCTTTGGTGTTGCCTCCCAGTGACAATGACTAGCAGTTGATATGATTTTTTTTTTTTTTCCTCTGAACAAATAACGAACAGTCTTTTCCAAGACTTTGGGACATTACTGTGCTTTAAGTAGCAACAGCCCAGCACAAGATATGAGATAAAACGGGCTCTTGGTATAATGCCATCGTAATAATTGACAGAAAAGTTTCTACGTTCAGATCAGAAATTAAGACAGTTAATTTTAAACTATAGTCTGCAGATAGGGGAGGTAGACAGAGTGTAAATAAAGTAAATGGATATGCTTGTAGTTCATTAATAAAAAGCAGGTGTAATGCCACATATATGTGGTATTATTACCACTAAGTAAAATCTGTTTGTGCCCACTGCATTTCTGGAAATTTGCCAGAAGCCCTCTGCTAAAGGCTATTCTGTTCAGTGCTTCTTACTCAGACGGTGTCTGGAATGTAATGATTTTTCTACTCCCTAGGGACTTTCTGCTGAACTAATAAACTGGCATATAATGAGTCCAGATAAAGGACTAAAAAAGAAAAGGTGGGAAGAAACACTGGTCAGGTTGTGCAGGTCTGTAGATCTTTCCTAGAATGTTGTTTTAACTTCGGATTGTGGTATTATTTGTAGAAAAAGTCTAAAATAATTGACAGGCTTGAAAATCTGCAATTTCAGGAAAGAAACAAGAGGATTAAGAGGATTTAATGGCTTCTAAACCTTCACAAAACAGTTGAGTTATTTAAAAATCAGTGATAGCTGGTAGGAACTCGGATCAACCTTGAGTGATTTCTGAATTGAAGAGTAGCACAGAACTCTTGGAACTTGTAAACTCTAAGTGTATGAGAAAAGTTAAAGACAGCATTATGGAATCAATTAAAAAATAGGAAACATAATTTTCAAAGTATTGTTTGAAGGAGAGAAATTTTGGGGAGCCAGAAGAGCCAGCACTAGGTAGGATGAGCTGAACTTGGGAACTGCAAGCCAAATAATATTGACTAACTATTTTTAATCTATTTTTGTTTCATAGGGATGCGGTAAAAAAATGTACACTTTTTTGAGAGGGACGAAGCAATTGCAAGTCCTGAGATTTCTAGGAATCTCTATTGGAGTAACGCAGATCCTGGCTATGATCCTTACTATTACTTTGCTGTGGGCTCTGTACTATGACAGAAGGGATCCCGGGGTGGATCAGATCATGTCCCTGAAGAGTGATACCTCGCAGCAGCTGTCATGTCATTCCGTGGAGCTACTGAAACCAAGCCTGACAAGGATCTTTGAACACACATCCATGGCAAACAGCTTTAACACACACTTTGAAATGGAAGAGCTATAGGTGATGCAATGAATCTGAGAAGTCATAAAGGGCTTTAATTGGTTTTTGTTGTTGGTTCTATTCTGTTCCATCAAGTATACCAAATATACCAGTCTTTGTATGCTCCAGAAAACAGCTAATGAATGGAAGTGAAGGAGGCCAGCACAGAAAGAAGGATAAGCCTGTCAGCCTCTTAGGCTGTGGCCTCAGCCATAAAACAGAGTTGGTTTTGTTTGGTTGGTTTCTTAAAAGGCACTCATTCATTGGGCACAGTAATATTTAACTTATTGTCGCAAGCTGGGTGATGTGTAAAATACTGATTCATTCACAGGTAGACAGACAGAACCTCTAAGGAAGCATCATGGGAAAGGAAGAGAAATAACTCGTCTTCTGAAGAAACGATTGTGCTTTGGACAAACAAAATGTGACTTCGGTTGAAATTGACTTTCACATTTTTAATAAGCCATTTGGAAAATGTCTTAATCAGGGATCTATGTATATATAATGGTGTGTTTTTGTGTGTGCATGGAAAACAACTACAATTCAAGTCAATACTTGGATTTAAAAATTTGCAAGATTTTTAAAAAGGGCAAAGATTTTCTTTTTTCTAACAAAACCTTTATCTTAGCTGTTGTTAAAGGTCTTCTAAAACTTCTATTTTTATCTAACATAACTGTTTTAATTTTTAATTTTAAATATATTAAAACAGGGATTGAAAGCAAAACTATGACTCTGGACAATAGACTTTAATTTTCTGAATAATTCTGGAGAATACCTCTTTGAAAGAGTTTTTTCTATGGACTTTTTCTTAGTGAAAAGAAAGAAAACATTAAACGTTCTTTATAAAATGGGAGTCAATATGGGAGTAGCACATTTTTTACAGGTAAATCCTCTCCTGTCTGTGATTCCCCTGAAGGTAGAAACAAAAGACTGCAAGGAAAATGCTTACGGTTCTGGATACTATTGCAATAATTGTAAAAGTACATAAGGAGAAATTATACTTCGGTGACGTCTTCATTAAGAGCTCTCTAGTGGCTTAAAATGCCAACTGGAAACAGCATTAAAATGTATTTATTGAGGTGGGGAAAGTGCATTTTACTGTATTTTTATGAACAATGTTTATTTTGTAGGATTATTTTTACAATTGGCCACACTCCTGAAATATATATTTGTTCCACTGACTACAGTAGTTTGTGGCAAATGTGTTTTTACATAATATTACATTTTAAAAATTCTTTCACTTGTTTTGGAATTAGCAAAAGAAAAGAAGAAAAAGGTGTGATTTGGTAGAAAATAAAATCATTTGGTCTGAAATTCCTTAATGGCTTTTTTATTTTGAAGTCCTAGAGCGTGAAAACTTTGGGTGGGAGTTGGGAGGGTCCTCCTGCTACTGTGAGTTAATTTACCCATTCCACTTGTTCTGTCTTGGAGAAATGGAATTGTAAATTTCATTTTCTTTTTTTATTTCTTCTGAGAAAGCTTATTAAGGGCTCATAAAATTAAACTCTTCAGTTGTGTGGGCTGCTGTTTGTTTTTTTAGTGGTCTACATGTGGGTGTGATTATTTCATGGGTGCTATTGCAAGCAAGATTACCTTTCTGCTTTTGTACTGCTTCCTACAGAAACGCTGATACTTACTTTGGGAGGTAAGAAGGCTGAAGGATAGCTCTTCCCAAAACTTGCTTGGAATACCCTTTGTCAGAAGTATTTTCTCACACGCTGGTTGGCAAGCCTTGTGCCCAGCATTACTGCAGACCGCCATCCTTCCCATCGCTTAGCCTGGGCAGTGTTTCTGTAGCTAAGGACTATGTTCCTGTGTAGAAAAAGGGCAGGTGTCTGAGAAAGAGCTGGTCTACATCCAGGCTAGACTTGGGACTGCTACAGAGAGCTGTGATGCTACACAGTAGTCTGAGCCATTATTGGTTTTTTCCCTGTTAAAAAAAAAAGAAGAGCCAAACAAACCACAAGTTGTGGAATGTTTTGATTGTGGGTTGCATGGATTACATGTACACAGCTGAATGTAGGGAATTTCATGCCCAAGAAATGTAAAAAAGGGCGGGAATGTGTCCTGCTCTTTGTCCAGGAAATCCTGGACTTAAAAGTTTTACCCAAGGAGTGTCTGTGGAAGCCATCCTTCAGCTATCCCGAGTCCTCCCATGGGAGGACTCCCTGGGCTACCAGTGAGGTTGCCTGCGTATCTTCTTGTGTCCGGGTTAGAGCTCATGAAGGAACAAATACGGCAAGCTAGGCTAGGGAGATTTGTTTGAGAAGCCCACAGCTAGAATTCGAGACACTGACAGCTGAGGTCATTTGGTTTTAGGCTTCCTAGGTGGTGAGGAAGCACTACCATTAGGTGTAGTCAGGTTATTGTAAGAGCAGGAGTACAGCTCTCTGAAAGGGTGAGCCAACATGCTTGCTGGGACCGGCTCAGGGGAAAAGGCTCCTCCCTTCTAGAGAAACGTTCACGTGGTAGAGTCCCTTGTTGGGGTCTCCCTAAATCCAAAAGCATTTGGACATTGATTTGTAGTCATCCTCTTCCTCGGCACTGAGGAATGGTATTTATACTCCCCAGATGTTAGTCTGACAAAAGAGGTTAGAGCTGCACGGTGACAAATCGTGCCAGAGCTTCTGCGATCAGGGTATCGGTATGCCCTCCTTGGTTAAGCCCAGGATTGTTCCTACAGTAGCGGAGGTACATGTATGGTCCTTGTGGAGGTTGCCAGTCCTTGGGAGTAAAAAGCAAGCAAGGTGTTAAAGGTACCTTGAGAAACAACAGGCTCCAGAAGGACAGGGTCTGCAGGTGTCCCTGGGAGCTGCTCATTTTCCAGTAAATAGCTCCTGCCTCTTGTTCAGCTCAGATAGTGAAGGGGATTTCTCATATCACAGCTAAAACAGGAGACTCTGGATCCAGGAGGTGGTAAATCCAGGAGGTAGGGTTTGAGGTAGCACTTCTCCAGAACTGATCTGGGTGGTGGTTCCCTCCATGAAAGATTGTTTGGGGTAGGGCTCCTTTGACATAGGACCAACCTCCCACACTGGTGTTTGTGGACCCCCGTGGTCAGGGTAACCTCACCTGGGCTTGGCTACCCAAATCCTGAGGCAGTCTGTGTTCAGAGGGGGGTTAGTTTCATTAGGGGAAAGACCCACATGACAGTAGTGATAAAAGTATTCCCCGGTAAGGACTACTGATAAGTATCCTGGGAAAGAATGCTATTTTGAGTATCTAACCACATTTGCCAAAATAGGCTTCAGCTGTAAATCGGAACACCTTCAGACCTTTTTCTTTCACTGCACGCAGGCTATGAGATGTCTCTGTTTTTCTAGGGTTTGTTCAAAGAGCCTTAAAATTGATTGACTAAGCTGCTGTGAGTCTGTTCTTTTCCTGTTGAGCTTCAGGATATATGTAGGAGGGAGGCTGCTTGGCAAGAGGGGAACATTTGGAGATACTTGCAGCAGTGAAAACTTCATCCTTTTATTTCTTTTTTCCCCTCAGTTTTGCAGGAGTACCTGGGAGGAGAAGGGTGGTGTCTTCTTTCTTCTCTGCAGCATAAACTGTAATGAACCAAATCTCCCTGTTGCAACAAGCAACTATGGAGATTTTTCACAGATCGCTTCATGTCAAGGAGGGGAACTGTGTTAAAAAATGGGTCACCCCTGCCTGCATCAGGTGTTTGCATTCAGCCCAGTGAATCGTCCGAGCCCATGGGACTCTGCCTGTAGTGGTGGGGCTGAGTAAGGTTTGCACCACGTGGTCATGAATCGGGACTACAGGGATGCTTTTAGGAGGCAAAATTCACTATTCCTGGTCTTTGGACGAGGTATTGCCTCATCTGCAAGCAGGTCGTCTGACAAGGCTTTCTGGAGGAAACGTAACTTATTCTGTTCTTTATAACAGTTCATTTTATAAAAGCAACCCATAAATATAAGGGAGTATATAAAGAATAAATGGTAAAAAAAGAGGCTGTTGGTCACAGGGACTGTACAGTTAAATGTGATGGTGACAGATTGTCAAAAGTTTTTGAAGTTTTTACCACAAAAGCATTATGTTTAATTCATGTGAATTGCTATTATTGAAGCGAGATTGTATCTAAAACTTTAAAACTCGTGTACAATTGACTACATTACTTTAAAAAAAATATTAGGCTGTCCTAAATACTTCAGAATTTTTATGCATCTACTTGCTTTTTATGCAGCACTTCCCCACCTTCAGTTGTTTCTTGTGCATAGATACTGTGCAAATGGGTACCTTGAAAGTAGATCAGTAGATAATGCAGGCAGGTAAGAAATGAAGGTGTCCAGGTATTTAGGTATGTCTTACAGTCTTCATCAGTCTCTATATGTCGTTCACTCCTGACTGCTCTGCAGTTGCATGTTTACATATCCCGTCAGATGATTGCTATTCCAGAACATCTGAAAATCTTCAAATATTTCCATGGTCAATGTGAAAATAAAGTCCTGGTGGGCCCCCGATGCAGGAAAGAGAGCATATGACCTCCTAAGCACCCTCCCTGCCCAAAACTTCATGATCCTGTGATTTCAGTAATTTCTCCTCCTCCAGACGAGTTTCCTCTCTGAAAGCCACCCTTCTCCCTGGAGCAGCTGAGGTTGCATGGCTCTGCTGCGAAAGCCTTCTCTTGGCAGACGGTGTGTCCACAGTGAGTATATCCAAAACCTCAAAATGTTAAGTGTACTTTTTCAGTTTGTCTCCTGTAGCTATTTTATGGGTGGACAGTCGTTCTCCTTAAAAATGCCCTGGGGTGGTTCCCAGACAGGTATTACTGTATTATTCTGTATCAGAATATTCTGATTACAGTATTCTCTATTATTTCTGTATCAGGAATAGTGTGGCCAGCAGGAGTAGGGAAGTGATTGTGCCCCTGTACTCGGCACCGGTGAGGCCGCACCTTGAATCCTGTTTCCAGTGTTGGGCCCCTCACTACAAGAAGGACATTGAGGTGCTGGAGCGTGTCCAGAGAAGGGCAACGAAGCTGGTGAGGGGTCTGGAGCACAAGTCTTATGGGGAGCGGCTGAGGGAACTGGGGTTGTTTAGTTTGGAGAAGAGGAGGCTGAGGGGAGACCTTATGGTTCTCTACAACTACCTGAAAGGGGGTTGTGGTGAGGTGGGTGTTGGCCTCTTCTCCCAAGTAACTAGTGATAGGACAAGAAGAAATGGCCTTAAGTTGCGCCAGGGGAGGTTTAGATTGGATATTAGTAAAAATGTCTTTACTGAGAGAGTGGTCAAGCATTGGAACAGGCTGCCCAGGGAGGTGGTGGAGTCACCATCTCTGGAGGTGTTAAAAAATGTGTGGATGTGGCACTTCGGGACATGACTCAGTGGGCATGGTGGTGTTGGTTTGATGGTTGGACTTGATGATCTTAAAGGTATTTTCCAACCTTAATGATTCTGTGATTCTGTGACTTTCATCTCTTTCCCCGCCACAAAGCAGTAAGCTCCTGGCAGAGGTGGCCATCATGCGTGCAAGGGCTATGGTACATACAGCTGGTAGATCGGCGTCATCCACACTGTCAGTCGCCCTTTGTAAGTGATCCGTGGTGTGTTGTTACCTTCTGTTATGCTATAAAAGGAGTTTGATCTCAACTGTGCACTAATATTTTACCAAGGGAATTTGATGTCGGGCTTGAGGAGACTCTGTAGCCTGGGAGGTTTGGCAGAGCGGTCGGTGTCTGGACGTATTGAAAATGTAGCGGATATTTTAGAGTATAAGTAGGGAGGTGGAGTTCATATTGCTGGAAATAATGCCCCAAATTTCTCTGCTGCTGCAGTCTGGGAAGGGAAAGGCAGTGGCCACTCACAGAGGAGAAGGGCAGCTCTGTGTCACGGAGCTGTGGCATCCTGGTCTTGGTGGCTCTAGTGTGGTTTAGATGCACTCACGGCTTGCCTAGAATTCGTGTTGGGGACATTTGTAGCCCTCAGATTTACTGTTCCTTCAAACTTATTAGGAAAAAAAAAAGGTTCCATGAATAAGTTATTGCAAAACCAGGTTGACCCATTCAAGCATGCAGATGTTTTATTTAAATATTCCTCAAATGTCTATTTATTCAGCATAACGCGTGTATTATGCTGCCTTCTGAAATACGATATATGACTGTCAAACAAAATTGTCAAAACAACAACCTCGGTTTCTTTGTATGATACACAGAAATAACTACATTTCATGTACAGTACAGATGCATTTTACACAGTCATCAACAGTCATTCACTACCAAAACAGCATTTAAATCACCTAAAACACCAAAAGAATGTGTATTTCCCAAATTGAGAATAAATTCATGATTCTGCATGTGATGTGTGGAAATAGGAGACAGGACTGGAATTCTGCAAAATCGTACTAAATTATTCCTTAAGCTGCATTTTAAAAATGAAAGTACAAGTTGCTTCAGGGGTGTAACTGTTATGCAAGTGTATTGCTGTAGTGTGTTCTTTTTAGTCCGTATGAAAATGAGAATAAAGAGATTTTAAAAGACACGTGACCTGATGGAATCAGTAGGTTTCCTGGGTTGTATGTAGTCTGTCCCAAAGTGGGCTTAGTAACTGCCTTTTTGCATTATTTACCTGATATAACTAGTCAAGAAGTACCATGTGGCAAAAGAAGTTGTTGCAGATTGCTAGTATCAAGGCAGTTTTTATATCAATGAACTGTTTGCCAAAAGGTGGGGACCAAGCCATTTTTAGTGTGAGTAACCATGGGTAGAAGTAGGATGCAAGTAAAAACTCCGTGCCCATTCTGCCTCTCTTTTAAATCCCATTAAAACTTTCGTAACCCACCAGCTTCCGCAGAGCTACTGTAGTTTTCCAACAGGGTGTAAGAGAGGAGAGCAACGCCAGGTAATCGACCGCAGCGGAGCTCCTCAGAAGGAGCGCTCCTCTGGGTCCCTGTGCATCTGCTCTCTCCTAAGGCTTGAAAGAAATGTAGAAGCTCAGTTTACAATGGATAAGTTACTCTGACTTGCAGAAAAAGTGGGAAGTTCATTGCAAATTAACCAAGCTTCCGAATACGGAGATGATAAAAGAGTAATGCATGACGTGATGTACTCCTTTCAACCGCAGTCTAATTCTAATATGTGACATAATTGTATTTGGTGCATATACTATAGCGTGATAGTCTGTCATCTACTCTTCAGTCTCTGTTGATAGGTAGAGAGAAAGACCAATATTTTTGTGCAGTAAAAAGTGTATCATCAGCAAGTTTCAGGTTTTAGTGGGTGTTTTCTCTTAATGTAAATTTTCAGGTCAGTAGAATGCTAGTAAATACTGTACTGAAACATACACTACTCAAACTATTAAATAACTGTGTTAATCATTTATTGTAATGGCATCTAATGCACTGAGCCTTTTGATTTATATGCATATTTTATTTTGCAGACATGCAATTATTTCTGATCCAGTGTTTTTGATGTATATATGTATGATTGATATGCACATATTCCATGTATATTTGATGTATATGATGTATGGTATGTCACGTATATAGCACGCATTATGATACATCTCCTAATGCACTCTCATGAAGAAAAATGACACTTTTTTTATCAGAAAGTTTTCTGGTGACATCAATGTCTTTTAAAAATGAAGCCAAAAAGCCGTAAGTAGAAGAGCCTTCAGATTAGCGTTTAGGCCTGCCCATGTGAGTAAACTCCAGTTGAAATAAATTATGTTTTTATAGCTTTGGGACCAAATCCATTATTCTACCAGTGTTCTTAGGTAATTAAATATCTTCACACAATATACATTCTCAAACAAATTTTAGGATGCAAGTTTACAGATAATTGCAAAAAGAATTTAGTTGTCTTTTTTACTGAATGTCTTTCGGTGTCTTCCAGCGTAGCCAATACTCTGGATACTGCAGAATGTCAACAAGGAAGGTTTGGAAATAAGTGTTAGCTGTTCCCCAAACCACCTTTGTTGTAAATTTAATTCAAATAGGATTGATCCTGCGAGAGTACACTGGGACAAGAGGTTTGTTCTGAAAATACAGAAGTAGACAAGATGTCTGTGGAAGAAAGGACTGTGTTGGTTCATCAGTAGCCTTAAAATCCCAAATAGTATGGTAATGTTGGAGTGAACAACAAACTGTCATAGAAATAGAGGACAGTGGACAAAAAGAACAATGAATAGCGCATTTGTGGTGCACGGTTTGGCTGTAAGATTATTTAAATATTTGTCATTAGAAGTTTATAGTGTAGATGAAGTTGTGTAAAATACCTTAAAAAAAAAAGAAATCCTGATTCCTGATACAACAGGTGTACAATGACTTATTGCAGTTGTAACAGTACCTAGGAAGCAAGATAAAACAATATTAAACATTGAACTAACTGAACACCTTTAGTTCACTAATGAGTGTTTGAATAAGAAATACTGCATTTTTCAAAGGGAAGTTATTTGTACAACTACCATGGAACATTAACAATCAGCTTGTTGTAAGTGCACGGAAATGCCCCTTTCTACAGTAATATTTTATCATGCCTAATCTGAAAAACAACAAAAGTAAACTGAGATCACAGCTCCAAATAATTTCAGCATGCATTATGGTTGTAGTTCTTTCAGTCAGTACAAACATATTTCATGTGAGCATTTTTTTCTTTCTTTTTTTTGATAGTTTCTCAACAAGTTTGTGGTTTATTAACAGGAAAAAAAAAGACACGTTATCAAAATGTTTCTCGTTGTTTTGCATTCAGCAGG
>NW_010559782.1:45520-46121 GCF_000687285.1 Phaethon lepturus
GAACACAGGTTTCTGTTTTTTTGTTTTGCGTTTTTTTCTTTTTTTGTTTTTTCTAAAAAGAGCTCTCATGATAAGAAGAAGCATCAATGGGGACATTTCATTGTGCTCATATAGTAAGTCAGGATGGTCACAGGAGATTCCACCGTGCGTCAGCTCGGACGAGGGGTAAGAAACTCCTCCTGGTTCCCACGCTACGACGCCGGAACCCACGGAGTGTTTTGTTTCTCCCGCCCCTCTGGCTCTGCGGCCGCTGCCGCACGTGTCAAGGGGCGTTGTCTTTGTCAGCTCTCTCATTCCTCGCGGCTCGTTTCTCACTGCTCGAGCCCAGCTTGCAAGTGGTCTTTATGCTAATTTATAGATAATTCCTTATTTTATAAAGCGGATACTCTGACAATGTTTCCTCCCGAATACTCGGGAGACTCTGGCCTATCGTCGCCTTCGGGTGTGGTGACTGGAGGCGTCGGGATGCTGATTATTGCTGTAGTGACGTAAGGCTGCTCACAGTTTAGTTTAACGCACTCTTCCACTTTGGCATTTAAGCTGGAACGGCTGGGGGAAGAAACAAAAATCCATGAAGAAAGAAAGTCCACGTTACTGCCAA
>NW_010559783.1:0-10236 GCF_000687285.1 Phaethon lepturus
TTGGCTGCCCCGGGCCTCCGGGTGCCTCTGCCGGCGCCGCGGAGAGGTGCCCCGGCCCCTGCCGGGGACCCCGCGGGCGTGTCTCGCCAGGCCTTTCCCCCAGGCTGGGACCGGGCTGCGTTGCCCTTCTGGTTATTGGTGTTTTAAACAAAATCGGTTGCTTTTGTACAGCTCCTTTACCCGTGAGGTTACTGGTGGGTTCCCGTGGCGTGCGTACATCTGTGTGCGTGTCGGTGTCTGCCTGTGCCCAACACAGAGGTACAAAAGGACTTCAAAGCCAGAGTACTCTAATTGGGAAGGGTATGTACAGGAGAAAGCCATTCTTCATGACTGTGATTATTCAAAGGTGTTTTCTGACAAGGATAACCATCGAATTGTGACTGGATTTTTCCAAGGTGTAAACAGTCTAAATTCTGCTTGCCTTTTGTCTGTAATTCCTCTTTGTGGCTTGTGTAGTTTCCATCTGCCATACAGTGGCAGTTCTTCTGGATGTTTTATTGTAAGCTTTATTATACAGAGAAGCTTTTAAAAGGAATATCACAGTGAAGGTGTTAATCTTTCTGTTTGGTAGAGGTTTCTCTTTTAGAAATGTGCTCCAGGTTTCTGGCTCCTTCACAGCTCACCGACATAAGGGTCACCTACATAATCATCTAGTCTTGCGTATCCTGAGCTGTTAGCAGCTTCAGTAACGTTTTGGACATGACTGGTGGTGTTGCTTGGTGAGCAGGGTAGTTCAGTACACTGGCAGTTACACAAGTACTCTCTGGAGATATGGAAGAAATGTTGCTCAAAATGTTTGCGTTCATGTAAAAATACAATTAAAATATTCCTGACTTGACATTCTCCCCAACCACCTCCCCCCCTTTTTTTTTAACTAGGGATTTCTTATGTTCCTTTAGTAAATAGGAACTATAATGTTTTGTAATCTGAATTTAGTTGTCAGTAACTATTTGAACAAAATGCAAATACTTAAGTGACTATGTACAACAGCTTCTGTCAGATTTTATTAGTTGGCTGTGTCTATATCCAAAGGTAAGATCTAAATGCCTGGAGAATGATTTGCAAATTCTATAAACTGTGTTTGAAAATCTTCTCCTCTTGACTCACTGTAGGAGAAGGCAGAGTTGAATTGCAGCCGAGGCCACGTTCTGACTGCCAATGCATGCTGTAATTACTAGTTCAGGCTCTATGCAGTGATGCATACTTGTTGCTCTGCAGGCAAGTAAACAGTAATGGTGTAATTTAATTAAAAAAAAAACCAACAAAACAAACCACAACTGAATTCCATACTGCATTTTAACTAAAGTTATTGAAACTTAAATGGGAGTGGGTCCTTGAAATGAAATATATGGTATGAAAGTCCAGACCGTAATTTACAGAGCAAAATGTAATACTGGCTTGCTCATTAAAGCGGAGGACAAAGAGGCATTTCCATTAAAAGGGACAGCGATCTTAAATCGGTTGTCTCACTGAGTGTTATCTTGTTGCGTCATTACACTGGTGTGTCAATGCTACTAAAAAAAAAAGTGATAATAAAAAAGCTATTAAACAGATCACTTCTTAGTTACAAAAGTTGGATACTTGGTTGTGTTTCATTGTCTCTGTTATTACCCCATGTCCTGGTTCTGTGTGTTGAAGTTGGGCTGGTGGGTAATCTGTGAGCGCTGCTTTCTTTTTAACTCATATTTTCAAAGCTCTAAGAAATGTTTGTAAATTTACCACATTTTGTTTCTAGAGGATGCAGCTCCTTGGTGATTACAACTTTGGCTGTGAGCTGTTTTCGTGATTTCCTTACCAGCTGCCTGCTGCACACCAACAGCTGTAAAGCTCAGAACTGTGCTGCCATGTAACATGTTGATGCTATTGTTGCTGATGGAGAGAAACAGGACTTGGTAGTTCACTTGGTGGCAAATCATTCGGAAGGAAAACTTTCCAGGGATCTGGATCGTTTTTACCATGGACTCCTCATCTGTCCAGGACGTTCACTTGGAGAACAGAAGCCGTAATGGGGCCTCTAGCAGCTCTGAAGAACTTTTGGATTGTAAAGCCAAGTCAGATTTGCCAGTTACAACAGCTGAAATTAATTGTAAGTTACTTCATATGCGCCAAATAATTTCCTAGTCTTACCCAGGCTTCTCTACAACTATCTATTTTGTTATTCAGGTGATGCTGAAGGACTTTTTTCCTTGAGGTGAGGAATTTCTTATACAGCAGTTTTAAGCAAGTTTGGTGAAGGCTTCCCTGTGTATGGGAAAACTATCTTTTGTTTTAAAACTTATTCTTTCAAAACAAAACCAAACTATTAACTTAAGTACTGTTGGCTGTCAGTTGAGTATGTGTTGTTCAGGGTGTTACTCTGTCTTCTGATAGTGTTCTCAAGGGTGTATACCTGAAATTCTCTAGAACTAACAGTTCTGAAATGATAGTTATGCAGTAAGGTCATGACTAGAGTCCTTTACTCTGGCAAAAGAAATTTTCATAATAAATTGAATTGATTAGGCAAAAACCAAAATGTACTTTAAAAGTCTCTCTAAACTTACATTTATGGAAGAGAGATGCTGGCATGTACTCCCCAAATTATTTAAAAATAATTTTTATATGTAGACAAGCTCTGTAAGAAAATAATCATGCAGCTGTTTACAAAAAACTTTAGAGAGCGCTGATCTGAGTAGATAATAGAATCAGACTTTGGTTGGAAGGGATCTCTGTGGGTCGCCTAGTCCAACCTCATGCACAGAGCAGACCTAGTTTTGCAGCTAGATCAGGTTGCTCAGGGTGTTGTCCTGTTGAGTTCTGAAAACCTCCAGAGAGGGAGGTTCAACAGCCTCTCTACCCATTCCAGTATTTAACTGCCTTCGCTGTGAAAATCTTTTCCTTGAATTGAATTGAAATCTCCACATTCCCCCTACAGGTATCTGAGGATATATGCTGGTACACAGGGATAATGTGGTAGATGGGTGGAGGGGGTGTATATGTTGCGGCTGCGTAAATACGCAAAAGTACAGAGGTTCCTTACCTCACCATCAAAGGAGGTCATCGTGTGATGAAGTTGTTAGCCTTCCGCCCTCCTCTCGTACCACAGATTTGACATCTTGTCACGGGCAAGAAAGTGGAGGCCTGACACTTTATTTGCATTTCTTACACTACCTGTTATCAGACTGGCAGAGTGTAGTTATATGATGATTCATTCATCTTTTATGAAGTTGGAGATCACATGTTCCTGTCTTCTCCTGTGTTGGACATCGTCCAAACAATTGAATTGTGGCCTACAAATAGGTAGCGTGTCTTTCTACTGTTTTCAGTCTAACTGCATCTCCTGCCCCGCTGTTCTAAAAAGACTGCAGTTGTACTGACACCACTGCTATTCAATTAGTTTAGTTTAAGGCAGTGTTTAGATTCTGAGTGTCTCATGGCCTCAGGAAGTTTCCAGGAAACCATTACTCCAGAATTTTGCTCCAGCATCTCTTTTGTGTATATATATACCGTTCACAGTTGTGAAGATAAAAACATGAATAAAGTATAAACCTGATGCAGTCATAGCTGCAGTTTCTGAAACATGGGCAGAAACTATATTTCTGAGTGTGTGAGGTACCTTCTTATTTTTGGCTTCTTGTGGCTATTCTCAGCACTGACATCTATTTTAAATTTGGTTTTGACGGTCTTTTAGTTTTAAAATTGCCTTAAACTCTGACTTTGGTTAGTCATGCTTGCAAGTGTTTTTGTGACCACATGGCGAACTAAATCAGAGAACTGATTCAGGCTAAAATGGCCTGAAAATGTTCTCTGTGTGACAAATAAGATACTGAAAAGTATTTTAATTAAAATCTTAGAGAGCTGATGGGGTTTGGCAACCTAGGGCTGAAAACTTTTTTTATTTTTACCTACATTCACTTTCCTCATTCAGTTTCCCCTGAGCTGGTTCAGTGTACAAACACCTGTGCTGGCTTAAGAGAGGATGCACCACAGAGGTAGGAACAAATGGTTAGGGGTGGAAATGTATCTTTTCCTTTTTAAATTACTCTGCAGTGAAATTTGACTGCACTTAAAAGGAAACCTTTTGCTTTCTTCAATCACAAAAGGGCAAACAATTAAAAAGTCCTACCTTCCTACCTGTAACTTTTTCCCATTTAGCTTAATTCATTTCAGGGTGCACTTTAATGTTCTCCATGTACATGAGTTATAATAGCTTTATTTTGAATTGTTTATAGTGATTCATTATATGGAGAAAGAATGTTTAATAGCAATATGTTAATGGGCTGGTCTAAATCAATAATTAAAGTTTTATTGAATTGTTGTAATCAACTTCCTGGCTACAGAATATTTCTGCATATGAATCTTAGAAACACTTGGTTTGGGGAGGATCTGTTTCTCAGTTCTGATTTCTTTGGGTTTTTTCTTTCTCTCCACATCTTCTTTGAGCAGACTTTAAAAAAAAAAAAACCTGCTTATTGAAGTCTGCAGCTCTGAGAGGAGAAAATAGGAAGAGGAAGCTTGCTTTTTCCACTTGCAAATACTTTGTGATCATAAATGTTAAATATTTTCAAATATCTTTAGGAAAAAAAATGAAATCTTCCATATTATTTGAATGAGTTCCAGTTACTCCAGTGATACACGGCTTGGGAATGAACAGAAAGACAATGGCTATTTCAGTACCCTGCTCCTTTGAGATGTATAGTAATGCATTCCAAGTTAGGTACACAGTTTTGTTGCAACAGCAGTGTCGTAAATGTAAGTAGTCCCCAGCCAAGTGAAGAAGAAATGTGTGAGAAATCCAAAATACACACTTGTGAAGTTCTGGGCTGGTGTTGAAGGTGCATTTTTCTGGATGGAAAAGAAAAATCCAATTTAATCCAAATTAGTAAGTGGGGATAAAATCAGTATTAAAGTGGTTCTTGAATTGCCTTTTAATTGGTAGATTTATTATTTTGATACATGTGAGTTTTGCTACTGTACTTTTGATGAAGATGTCCTGCTTGAAAAAACTTAAACTTGGTTTAAAATTGAGAAACGCTACTTGGCCCAGGCTGGAAGTCGGGATGGTGGATGCTTTCTCCCCAGTGCCCAGCAGCATACCAAATAGCTGAATCATTCAGCACAGGCCCACAGTTGCTGAGTCTTATTTGTAGTAGGTTGCCGCTCAGTGTGACACAGATCGCATTACTTACACTGGGTGTTTCACGCTTCTAAACCTAACAAGATTTAAAAACCCATGTGAGATTTTGAAGATACTTTAGGATCGCTTTTGAGATCCTGCTTGAAGGCAACGCAATAAAGCAAATGAAAGGTACTTGTTCTGGTCTTTTAAAATGAAGAATCAGAAGTCCTTTATACAATTCCTCCTGCCAGTTGCTGT
Organism: Phaethon lepturus; assembly: GCF_000687285.1. Lineage (NCBI taxonomy): Eukaryota > Metazoa > Chordata > Aves > Phaethontiformes > Phaethontidae > Phaethon > Phaethon lepturus. The sequence goes on from NW_010559783.1 coordinate 5,354, forward strand.
CATTAGCAATTTCCATATTCTTATGGTCTAAAGGCAAAAGTGGTAGTGTTGTATTTGAGTGGAGCTGTGGAGATAAATGGGGTGGCTTAAGATGTAGCTCAGTGAAACTTTCTTTTCCAGCTACCAGTGTTAACATCAATGACATGCCAAATGAAGAGGGAAGTCTGGAGATAACCAGCGAAGTGGATGCCTGCCAGAATGGGCCAGAGTCTCTCTTCCCTGACTCTCCTGTATCTTTTGACCCCACCAGCAGAGCACAGGGTCAAGAGTCGTCCCCAGGTGTGACTGGTTTCCATGACAGCCTAAGGAAGTCTCAGGGAACTAGTGCTGAGGGCATAGTTCTTAGAAAAGAAGCTTTGCAGTCTCTCAAACTAAGTCTTCCCATGCAAGAAACTCAATTGTGTAAGCATCTGTTTACGGTGGTGCCCCTGCTTTCTCTTGCTGCATAAAGCTTTTTACTCTGAGCCTGGCTCTAAAATCCTATAACACCATTTAAGCTTGGACTAAACTTTGTTTTTGCAGTAAGCTTTTACTTTGAACTACAATTCATTTTCTTTCAGTAAACCACCCTCTGCTGTAGCTAAGGCATGTGCCTTACCATTTAAAAATTGTTCTTATGCTGGAGGGGAATTTATGCTTTCTGGGGCTGAAGCTATTATAATTTTCTTGATTATTAGGAGTAACAGGTGACCTTAAAAGAACAAGACAGACAGAACAGCAGAACCAGGTGATTTTAATTAAGCTAAGTAATAAAAGGGGGAAGATGAGCAATAAAGCAGAGAGAAGGGAGAAGACTTTATACTAAGGTGTCTAATGCTGTGGGAGTTTTCTGAAAGAATGTTTTTAAAAAGCCTCACTATGGGAAAGATTTAATGTGAGTTAATAAAAAGTAAGAAAATGTATACAGGGAATATCTTTCTCTGACCTAGGGAATGAGTCGACTATGTAGGTCTTCCTTAGTTTTTTAATTTTAGTACTGTCAGAAGTGCAGGACAGGTGAGATTCAATGACAGCAATAATTTTGTTCTTGCTGTATAATCTCTTGTCATATATACATGGGGCAACTACAGCATTTGCAAACGGAGCAACAGAAATACACAGGCTTTATCAATGCTTACACAAGGACGTATTAGAAGAGGGTATTCTGAGGTGCATGCTAATGGGCTTTCCTTGTGTTCTTTGCTTAAGCATGAAGCATGTTGCTGATGGTAGAGGGACCTCTTTCCTTTTGCATGCAAACTTGCCTGTGTTGGAGTTTCTGTTTCACTGTAAAGATGCCTTTCACTTACAGGCTCAGCAGAGTCTTCACTCCCCTTGGAGAGAGAAGAACAAATAAGACTTCAAGCAAGAAGACGTCTAGAAGAACAGCTCAAACAATACAGAGTGAAGAGACATCAAGAAAGAGTGAGTACCACACAACAGATCTTCTAAATTCAACGTGTTGTTGGGAAGCTTGAAAACTTGATCCTTTCTGTACTCTGAATTCCTGTCTTCTCTGCTTTAAATGTTCGGTAGTTTTCTCAAATGCGAGAAAGCACTTTTTTCCTTCTAGACATGCAAAATTTGGCTCTCTGTTATCTCATCGGTGATGTACCATTTTGTGCTACTTAAAATGGTGGTAGGGGAAACTAAACCCAAAACTTAACCTAAATGTTCATTTTTCCTGTATTTTTCAGTTAGCTTTGGGACTCTATCTTGATCATTTTCAACATGCATATACTGAGCCTTGATAGGGTTGACTGATGTAATTTGCCTTGTTTATGAAATGATGCATGTACTTAAATATTAATGTGAAAGTGTAGAGCTTTACAGCAAAATAAGTCTTTGATGCTAGTTCAAATGTATCATTCTGGAATTTATCGTTGACTCTTTGCTTCTTTTAGTCGAATCAGTCTACATCCAAAAACCGTCCCTCCAGCACCCTAGATCCTGAGCTGATGTTAAATCCAGAAATCTTGCCAAGAGCTAGCACTGTAGCAATGACAAAAGAATACTCCTTTTTGCGGACCAGTGTCCCCAGGGGGCCAAAACTGGGTAGCTTGGGACTTCCAACATCCTCAAAAGAGAGAAGAAGTTCAAAATCTAAGCCTGGTAAGATCCGGTCCTTGGCTGACTACAGAACTGAAGATTCAGGCTCTAGAAACACTGCTGGGAACTTTGTGGCTACTGATTTATCCAGTGGGACTCTGAAACAAAGCAGAAGTGGTCCAACCTCGGTGGTTTCTGAGATTAGTCTACCCTCTGACATGGATGATCGAATAGAGAATTCCTCCTTGGCAGGAGATAGCATTTCAGAGATTGATGGGAGTGAAGTGGGAATGAGGCTGGATGGAAATGAGAGTGACAGCTCTACCTACAGCAGTGTGTCAGGAAAAGGGCTGTATAACAGTTTACAGAATGCAGAAGACAAACAGGGTATTCCGTATACAATAAACGGTCAGAAGATACATCCTGATGCAATGGGGCAATTTCCTTCCATTAGTGAGGTGCTACAGGCTGCAGCAGTGGAGCGTCAAGCCCAAGAGCAAGAAGTTAATGGGGAAGTACGGAGTAGGAGAGACAGTATTTCCAGCAGGTAAGAAAGATCACCGTACAGTGAGGCCATTATTAGGCATTATACTTTCTTGGAATAGGCAGCCTATTACTGTTACCAACTAAATTTGGATCCAGTTTTAACTTACATTCATTGTGACCAAAGCTGCTGTTAACTTACAGATTCAAAAATAAACTGAAAGGTCACTTTACTTAAGTACTTATTTACTAAGTATATCTCATATATATACACTTAAGAGATATATATATTCTTTTATATATATATCTTATATCTTCTTTCACAGAAAGCTATCTTTGCCACTGACAGCATGTTTTAAACATTCTGCTAGCAGCTGCTTCTATCTGTATTTGCTTGGGAATCAGGCATTCATTCACTGAATCACTGATGTGGCATTGGTCTTTAAAGACTGAAAGCATAGACCTAACTGACTCAGTGATATTTATTATCGTCCTTTTCCTGCTACGCACCTACCTTTCAAATAGTTATCAAATGCCAAGAGTCTTGTTCTAGACACTCTTGTTCTCTTCAGCCCTTTAGAATGAGATTTACTTAGTCTCACAAGCTTATGTGTATGTGGTAGGTATTAAACTGTGATTCAGCAAGTAAGTGGATAACTGGTGAAGCCCTTAATGCAGTTGTGTTTATCAGTTGTCTGCAGATCTGCAGATGCATGTTTTACACATGCTAGTTTTGAAATTACCTTTTTTTTTTTTCCTTTGGAATAAAGTCTAATGCCTCAAGATTTTAACGTAAAATCAGTTGTTGACAATTATTCCAGCTTAGACTTAATTCTTACAGTAATGAGAGAGAGGAGAAGATTGTGTCCTTTTTCTCTAGACTCCTTGGCTGTACGTCACAGAGGGAGCATAAGGAATCCCTGATACCAAATACCTGTTCTTCCTTCTTTTGCAGCAGCTGTTGGTATTTCTCAGGCACTTTCACATTAAAGCAGACAATTGTGGACAATAGTTGTGGAGGTTTTGTGCTCCCGTTATGTCCATTTGTCTGCTTATAAAGGGATATACAGACATAGAATATAATGGAGTCATCCAGTGCACTTCTGTAAAATAACAAATACATGGGTGCCATACTAGGTTCTAGTCTGCAAATGTAGGAAACTAATGTATAAAACCTTAGCATAAATCTAATTTCTTTATATCTTTGGATGGTAACGAAGATTGTTTCACTGTGTTCTGGATCCATCATAAAGCCAGAAAAAATGTCCTAAATTCTAGGTCACATGTGGAGTCTGAGTACCTCTTAATTTCAGCTTCACCTTTCTTCAACAAGACGACTGCTGTATTCTAACCCTTTAATTGTGTGTGTGATATCTCTGTCTCCAGTGTTTCTATGGAAAGCTCTATCGCAGGAACTCATGACGAAATGCTGCAGGTTCTAAAGGAGAAGATGAGACTTGAGGGGCAACTGGAAGCACTCTCACTAGAAGCTAATCAGGTAGGAAATGAGTTTAAATTTCTGTATTTAGCAAATTATATTAATATGTTAATTTTCAAGAGTCTCCTACTCATTACTTGTGGGAATTGTATTTTGTGAAAACATTGTTGAATAAGGTTATATGTTAGGAAACTAACATATAAAACTTTACAAGGTACTTTAAATTTATCCTCTTAAGCATCCTTGTAATGTCTTCAAAGGCTTTTTTAATGAAAAAACAACTTAAAAAAAAAAAAGTAAAATTGAAAGAGAGATGATAAATCCAGTGTAATGCTAGACATGTCTATATAGCTGTATTTTCTCGTTGTATTGATTGATGGTTATAACACATGTAATAGAAAGTGTTCTTCCTTAAAGCCTGGAAGCGTGTCTTATTAAAAATCCTGACATGATTACTGACATACAACTCTATATGTCTTGTCTGTGCTTTCTACTGTATTTTCTTTGACTATTTGAAATACCTGCTAGATGAGATGTCACTTTAAAAAATAATTTTTTGCAAGCAAGTGGCCTTTGCCTTAGCAAAGGGATTTTGCTGCACATCTTCTTTAGTCAGCCATGAATGTATTTTCTCTTAAGACTTCTGTGTTTTGATTTTTGGGATGCATTCAGGCTCTCAAAGAGAAGACTGAGCTACAAGCCCAACTTGCAGCTTTGAACATGAAGCTTGAGGCACAGATGGAGCACAGCCAAAACAGCCAGCAAAAGCAGGAATCTCTGAGCTCAGAAGTGGCCACATTAAAGCAGTCTTGCTGGGATCTGGAACGAGCAATGGCTGACCTGCAAAATACCTTGGAAGCAAAGAATGCTAGTTTGGCTTCTTCAAATAATGATTTGCAGTTAGCAGAGGAGCAGTACCAAAGACTCCTGCTGA
>NW_010559783.1:10267-12471 GCF_000687285.1 Phaethon lepturus
TGTTCTCACCAGAGACAGCACAGGTGAGATGATATAAACGTCAATCTTTAAAATTTGTTATTCCATAAATAATTTTATTTCAACATAATTCTGAAGTGCTGGAGCACGAAGGAATTATGTGGTTCATTGATGCCATACTAATAAAATGGTCTGAATTCTAAGATGATTTGGGGTTTTTTTTGTGTCACATAAGTGCCACAATTTGCAAGCTGCCGCTGCCAGCCTGGGGAGCAAGGCATAAATACATAGTCTAGTAACTGTTTAATAATGGACTAATGATTTTTAGAAAACTGTACAAATACTGGTTTGTAATGATGACTCTACATGTCAGCATCCCTGCTTCCTGATTTTTAATTAGTTTATGTTTTCTGTCTCCAACAAACTTTGAGTGCTTAAAGAAGTAATTCATTTGTTTGAATTTTGTTCGGCTTATGACCTGATACTTTGGATTCTAGCACTTCCCCTCACTTTTACGGGAAAAGCCAATCTTTATGTAATTAGACATATACATTTTTGTTCAAAAAGAAAGAAAAAAAAAGAAAAAAAAGCCCACAAAAAGCTATGATTATAGCACAAGCCTTGAAAAAGTGTGTATAAAAATAGAACGATAGGGTGTGCTAGTCCAAGTTCTTTAATTTTCTTCTTCTAGTTCATGATCTGCGACAGCAGTTGGCTTCCTTGCAGAACCAGCTTCAGAAGGTGCAGTTGGAACGGACCACACTGACCAATAAGTTAAAGGCATCTGAAGCAGAAATCACATCACTTCAGAATGTGCGGCAGTGGTACCAGCAGCAGCTTGTACTAGCACAGGAGGCCCGTGTCAGGCTGCAGAGTGAGATGGCCAATATACAGGTATTATGATTTGCTTGAAGATAGAAAGACTGAGAATCTGTTCTTTTTCATGTTAGTTTTATCCAGGGGACATTGTTGATGAGCTCAGATAAGGGAGCTGGTCTCACTTGTGTCTTCTTCAGGTGGAGAGCAGGGGGGATGTTTTGTTTTTCATTATGAGGTGTTAGTTCATGTTAATGCTGAGGCATAAATTTAACCAAAGCACTTGCCTTCTTTGGATGAAGATCTGCAGTACCATGAAAGTAGTAGCTGAGTTAAGGCACAGATGGATTCAATGTAATTTTTTTTTTTCCCCCCTCTGAAAGTCTTAAATTTGTTGGCCAGATTTTGACTGTTGGTATTAATCTGTGATTCCCCTCCCCACCCAGGCTGGGCAAATGACCCAAGCAGGTATGCTGGAACATCTCAAACTAGAGAATGTGGCACTGTCTCAGCAGCTGACTGAAACACAGCACAGATCAATTAAAGAAAAGGAACGTATTGCAGCACAGCTGCAAAATATTGAGGTACGTTTGTAGGTGGTCTTAATGAATTATGTTCTGTCTAGGTTGTATATTTAGGTTTTGCAAACTCAAGGCTCTTCCGGCAAAGTAGCAGAATTCTAATGAATTGATTCAAATGTTGCATTAGAAAAACAGTAAATATTTTAGAGCAAATAAATTTGCATGACATTACAAACAATGAGAGGGAGCAAGGCCATATGTTCCCATTCCAAGGTGATACTTGCGTTTTCAGCTCTGGTATTTGTTTTTAATTGAATTTTAAAGGTGGATGTGAATGTTCTCCTTTGCCCATTCAGGAACTTTTTCAAGAGGAAACTTAATTGGAAGTTAAACTAAGTCTGTAAAGTGCTTCTTAAGTGTGTGAAATTGCTCAGTACTCAGGTTTGTCCTTCCTGCCCTCCAGTAAGAAAAGATGCGTAAAATCTGAAGTGCAGTACACTCACTTTCAAAGCACTTAAAACGTTAAACCCCATTGAATTTCAGTGACACTCCTGCATCTAAATCTCAAAGGGCAGTAAAGCAGCAGGTTAGTGGAAGCGCCCCATCTCCAATGTTACTAATGGCGGTTGTGTAAATTACAGGAATTGCTATTTCACAGAGTAGCTACAGCATCCAAGAAATCTCCTTTGTTTCAGAATTTTTCTGAATATAAGGAGGAATTGGATTTTCACAAGTATACGAGACCTTCACTGTTATTCTAAGATGTTTTAAGTATATGAATAGGTGACTTCAGTAAAGACATACAGATGTTAAGGGAGGTATCAGAATTATTTTTGCTTGTGTCTTTTCTCCAGAAATTTTCTTGATAACTTACATTTTTCTTGTCTTCCCTCCACCCTGCCCCCCCCC
>NW_010559783.1:12502-16108 GCF_000687285.1 Phaethon lepturus
TCCCCCAACCTGTAAAAGTTGATTTCTTGCCTTTCCTCTGCAGGCTGACATGTTAGATCAAGAAGCTGCCTTCGTGCAGATCCAGGAGGCTAAAACCATGGTGGAAGAAGACTTGCAGAGAAAACTAGAGGAGTTTGAGGATGAGAAAGAACAGCTTCAGAAAATGGCTGATTCTGCAGCAACATTGGAGCAAGAATTGGAACAGGTAGACTGTTAGGCAGCTTCCCAAGGGTTTCAGTGGAAATACTTATTTGTCTGAAACGGCAATAGTAAATAGATCCTGAGCTCTAACTTTTTTTTAAAACCTGAAAGATTGCTGCAAAAATGAAGTCTATATCAAAGTCACTTTGTCCCAGGTGAGAAGGCTCCCTATATTTTTAACCATCTCAGTAACAGTACTTTTTTCAAATTTCGGAACTACTGTCTTGTAGATGTTGGGGTTTTTTTAATGAATTCAGTATGCAATTATTCTAAGTGGAGACAAGAAGCATAATCCATGTTCAAAGTTGTTAGGCAGTCAGGATATCATTGTATACACTTACAGCATAATAATTCTGCACTTCTCTGCAGAGTCCTGCTTTAACCTTGTAACATTACAAAGGGAGCATCTCAAGGGCTGGAATTCAGATGAAGTATACACTGAATTTACCTGGTATACCTATTGTGGGCAAATTTTTCAAATACAAATTTAGAGTACAGTGAATCTTACTTAAGTATATTTTGGTCATTGCTTAGCCTGCAAGATTACAGATGCTGCAGAAGGCAATCAATGCAATTAATAGAGCAAATAGAAGAACTGGCCCAGGAAAGCTGAAAAATATTTTCACCTTCTCCTATTTTCTCCTAGAAGCTAAGTTTTAAATAACATATTATTTAAAATATTTCGATTGGAGTGCGTTTGCAAAGGTAATATGTATTTTGTATGAATTTATAGAACCACAGAATGTTTTGGGTTGGAAGGAACTTAAAGATCATCTAGTTCCAACCCCCCTGCCGTTGGGCAGGGACACCTTCCACTAGACCAGGTTGCTCAAAGCCCCATCCAACCTGGCCTTGAACACCTCCAGGGATGGGGCATCTACAACTTCTCTGGGCAACCTGTTCCAGTGCCTCACCACCCTCATAGTGAAGAATTTCTTCCTTATATCTAATCTAAATCTACCCTTTTTCAATTTAAAGCCACTAACCCTTGTCCTATCACTACATGCTCTTGTAAAAGGTCCTTCTCCAGATTTCGTTTAAGGCCCCTTTAGGTGCTGGAAGACTGCTATAAGGTCTTCTTGGAGCCTTCTCTTCTCTAGGCTGAAAAACCCCAACTCTCTCAGCCTGTCTCCATAGGAGATGTCCTCCAGCCCCCTGATCATCTTCATGGCCCTCCTCTGGACTTGCTCCAGCAGGTCCTTATCCTTCTTATATTGCGGGCCCCAGAGCTGAACGCAGCTCTTACTTCTTACAAGTATTTTAAGGTTTTGTCTTGCTTCTTATTTTAAGATAAAATTTTATCTTAAGTATCTTTTAAGAATCTTAAAATACTTCTTCTCAGGTCAAGTTGACTTTGCATCAGCGAGATCTGCAGCTTGAATCTTTACAGCAAGAACACCTAGACCTAATGAAGCAATTCACTCTGACCCAAGAAACATTGCACACCAAAGAGCAGTCCCTGGATGACCTGCAAACACAGTATGATGAACTGAAGGCCAGATTAGAAGAGTTCCAAAGTGACAGTACTTCTAAAGATGACATGATCCAGTATTTGCAGAATGAGAAGATTGTTTTGGAAGTAGCTCTGCAGGCAGCAAAAGCAAGCAAAGAGCAACTTGACGAAGGAGCAGTGCGCCTTGGGGAAGAAACAGAAGTAGCATCACAAATCTTGGAACAACTGAGGCAAGAAATGGCGATCAAGTCAAGCCAGGTAATGAATCCCTAAAAGTGTCTTATTTAAAATAGCTGTTGCAGGGAAGTATTGCCACAGGCACATGATAGAGCCAGTTACATGAGAGGAGATTGGTAGACCTGAGTTTGTATATGTCTGTAGTTGCGAAATTCAGGTAGCGGGAATATTTTAATCAGTTCTCTCATTTTTCCTTGTTGGTAGATTATCTGACACTTTACATTCTGTTACATCATTGGTGAGCTTACAGTTTAATATCCCTTGGTATCTATATGTGTTTATGCATTTGTGTGGAGTGGGATGGGAAGCTGAGATCAATTAATCTTGTTCTGTCTGTTTCCAAGAGCCACAATCTTTGTAAAATCTACCAGTTTTAAAATGCAGTAATTTTGAGTTACAGATCATGGTTTTGGAAGTAATTTTTTAATGTGCTCCTTTTCTGTGGTACTGTAGGCCAAACATCTTCCTTATGCAGTAATTTGGTCATGTTTAATTGTGCCTTTTCTCTTGGAACAATATACCAGGGTTTGCTTTTGCGTATTGCTGTATACCAGCTGAGGCTTTTTTTCTAGTCAATGAATATTTTACAAGATTAAGCTTAATGCATAGCCTTAATCTTTTTGTGGCTGGTTTAAATAATTGTGACTCTTCCTTTCACACCTTAGTTTTATAGTCATGTATGCTCTGTATATTTAAAGCATCCAAGTTCTAAAGAACTTTCTTACTGTATCCTGGTAATGATGCGTTCCTGTTTAGAGTTTTCTTTTGAAGATAATAGTGGGGCTTAATAGTATTACCAATTAAAAGTATTGAAGAACTACGGAAGTATATTTAACGTAAAGTTTGGTCTTTTTCCTTCAGAGAACGAGCTGGTTTCTTCGTTTGATCATCATGTAGGTGTGAACGGGTGCTATTCGGATACAACATATGTACACTGATGATGCATACTAAAACTTCAGTGGCAGGATAAGGGGACATCATGCATTCCTGGAGGTTGACAAGGCTCACTATGTGGTGACCTGTGTGAATAACGTATTTCTGTATAAAACATTGTGTTACCTAACAGTGCCATCAAGATGCCTAGTCAGAAACAGGGTTCTCATTAGATTAGGCAATTGGTGCAAGCATAGCAAAAGATACTGTCACTGCTTGAAATAATGTAGAATATGACATTTGGCATGTAAAGCAACATGTTTGCTTTTTTTACCTCTGGCAGGTAGAAAATCTGCAGCAAGAAAATGCTAGCCTTAAAAAACAGGTTCAAAAAGTGAAGGAACAGTTCCTGCAGCAGAAGGTAAGCAAAAGCAAACAATTTCAAAGAAATAAAACCAAGAAATATACTTCTTTTTTTTACAGTGAAGGCATGTACTTCTTAGGGGTTTGTGAAGAAAATTCAATCAATTTTCTGTGTCAGAGAACTTTGTGACATAATTATACAGTTTCTGTATTTCATACGGTTGAATTTTTATCTGTGACTAACAAAAAAGCAGATCCACCAACCAATTCATGCTTTTATTGTACTTCAGGGAGTTTGTCAAATGTTCCACCATATGAAGTCTCTCTCTGATTTGTTGATGCTAGGTTTTCTTTTGCAAAAGCACTCATGAAAATCTTCAGGTATTGTCATAGACAATATGTCTATGTTTTATGCTTAGATCATATCAAAAGTAGAGAGAAACTATTCTTCTGGGGCCAGTCTTATTCAATATCTTTAT
>NW_010559784.1:0-7876 GCF_000687285.1 Phaethon lepturus
ACTTTACAATCTTACAGATTGTGGAGTCTATTTTCCGCACATCAGTAGGAACATCCTTGTATTCAGCAGCTAACCTTTGCTGCCTGTGTATCCAACACTGCTTTGTGTTTGCCTCCACCTTATGCACTCATCCTTTTTATCAAACTTTGGAAAGCTTAGCTCTGTCTCACCTCTGTCTGCTATCTGTGGAACCATGAAACTTGTCATTCAGAGGAGAGGGATAGCTTGTAATCCAGACTGCAAACTGGAAAGCAGTTGTGCTTAATTCTAGTAGGGAAATAAGGTTCTGCTTGTAGTGTTGGGGAAGTCAAATTGCTCACAAAGAGAATTTCCCTTCATGTTAGGTACAGCAAATTAAATTCTGAAGAGCCATGAGCCAGCTGGCCCTTGTGTGAGTACACCAGGAAAGAACAAATTCAATTTAGCTAAGTTGTCTTTGCAGAGCTTATAAGTAGTGTTTTGTTATGAGCACATTTGATGAAGAGCTTTTATCTTCCTTGGAGTCACGCACTTTTTTGTGGAAATACTCTTTGTCACTGAAATGAACTATTAACGTAGATGAATAAAACAGGGCTAAGGGAAAACTTTATAATGCATTCTTTAAGTGTATGCAAGTCTACAGTCCTGTTCCAAAGAACTAAGTGTTAGTCTAAAATGCAATAAAAGGAGTATGATGGATAATACAGATTATTTTTTTCCTTTTGTACTACTTGCAAACAGCAATAGATAATTTCAGCTGGAGTGCTCCGTCCAGTTTTGGGCACCATCTATTAAACAAGCCAAAGAGAATGTAAAAAAGATCAGCAGCAACTAAGAGGCTTCAAATACAGGACATGAAAAGAGGGATGCAGGTTCCCCTAGTTTAGAAAAGACTGAGGTGGAACATAACAATGGAGTTCAAACATGAAGAAAAGCAAAATAAAGAAGAGTTCAGTTTTCCCCCATGCCAACTAAAGGTCAAGCAAGGAGCAACCACTTTAATTTCAAATATGAGAGATCTGGATAACACATTAAGAAAAATATTCATCCAGAATTATAGTTAAGTACTGGGACTGGTCAACTAGTAATACAGTAATATCTTTACTGACTGCTTTCAAGGCTTTATAAGACAACCAACCACTGGAGACAGTCTAGGTACACTTAATCTTATCTGGAGCCAAAACATGCTTCAGTCTGGAGTGAACAGAGATGATCTCAAGAACATATATCCCAGATCTTTATATTTCAAGGCCAGACAGGACTATTACAGTCATCTCTTCTGCATTTGCCTGCATAAGGAAGGCTGGGAAGTTCCAGAAGATAAACATTAAACAATCAAATCTAGTACAGTCAGGAGGCCAAAAAAGGCACAAAAATAATTCTTATATTTTAGCAAGAAAAAAAGAATTTTAGAGTCAGTGATCTGTAACTGAGTTCCCAGGAAAAGATCATGCAACAAAGTATTTATGTTATTTTCTAGGTCCTTACAAAATGGCAGTAACAGCTAAGCAACTCATGCCAACTCACTTTAATATTATTTTTTATAGTGAGGAGATAGATCTTGTGACTTTAGCCAGGACTGGTTCTTCTAAGTAAATTATGGGAGCACAGTATAAATGAAATTAATGGAAGCTTTCCGTAAACCTAGCTAAAAAGTGTCCTTAGAGATGAGCTACAAATAATTTGTTGTGAAAGTTTATGTTCTGTTGTGGGCTTTCTTGGACCTTGATAAATATTTTCATCAAAAACACTGATGATGACTCAGACAATATCTTTATTAAACTGTCAGATTATAACAAGCAGGGAAAGATTTCAAATGGTTTGGAGACTAGAATTTTAAGGATTTTAAAAGATCCTGACAAACTGTAGAAATAGGCAGGAAAAGAAAAAGGATGCAATTTGGTTAGGTCAAATGCCAGATATGGCATTTCAGCAGAAGTAACCATCACCAACAGAAGACTGAAAGCGAATGAAGAGACAGCAGTTCTGGGGAAAAAAAAGGTTAGAATAGATCAAAGCTAAATGTGAATTAATCTTGTCATCCTTTTGCAAAAGAAAGTATACTGACATGTATAAACAGGAGTGTTATATGCAGGATGGATAAAGTAACCCTTCCAACAGTGATAAGGCATGAGTTTAGTGTCCAGCTCTAGGCCACATATTTCAAGAAAGATATAGAGAAAATTCTGATGTTGTCAAGAAAACAAGACATATGAGAAAATACTAGAAGAACTGTTTTCAGTGTAGAGATAAGATGTTTGAAAGAAGACATTGCAAAAATGCAGACGTGTTGGTCTCTAAGTTTACTAAGGACAGGTTTCAAAGATGACCGAGTCAGGTATTACACAAACTTTCTAATATAAACATGGAATATAATGCCAAGAAAAGGTGTGGAATTTCCATCACTGGAAGGTTGTGGGAATATCTTCTAAAAGCCTTGATGAACTGGGATAAGAATGCTTAAGAACACCAGAGCATTCTGGGCTTTTCCGAATCTATTCATATACATCTGAATATATGTTGGTTTACAGGACATTTTACATTTTACTCATACATATTTGCCTGTGGAGTATTAAGGCACGGACTCTGGCGGGGATTCAAGCCAAACACCTTTATTGCTACAGGCACTTGCTTTTTATACAGTTACAACTCTCTCACGCGCTACAAAATGCATCCTGATTGGTTACTACACACAGTCCATGCGCTTCTCACACAGTCAGGATTGGCTACCTGCAGGTGTCCACACACTCTTCTCTAACCATTCTCCTTCCTTCTTCTGCTCCAGTACCTCCCCTTTGGCTGCTCACGAGAATGTCATGCGCTTCTCCACTTCCTCCTTGGTTGTTTACCATCTTTAAAGCCACAGTTCCTTCTCCTCAAGGTCAAGCCTTTGCAGGGTAATCCCAACATTTGCCCACATTTCTTATAGTCTTGCCAACTTTCTGATAAATAGAGAGATCAATTTCAGTATAGTTCTGCTAGGTATGATTATTAAAAATCATTACTAAAAAGGTCAGTGGGATACCTTTAGAAAATTATATGCTTCTGCTCCAGATGAACTGAAAAAATGTTGATAAAACATTTATTTAAAAAAAGCTAACGAAGAGGTTTGTTACCTACCAGATGATGAGGGCATTTTTTTTAATTACAGGGTTTAATTGAAAACATAATGGTAAATTGAATATGGCATAATATAATTACTATCGAGGCCACAAAGAACAAACCAAACGGATCTCATTAGTCAAGTCAAATCACCAACATTTTGGGTTATATTAAAACTAGCTTTTCAGAAACACACTTTCTGGAGACGTGTTTGATATAAGTCAGAGCTCCTCTGAATTGCAACTGTCTATACTGGCTCTCAAGAAACAGTGTCAACTACTATGATTTTCTGAACACATGTAGTTTCTGACGACTTACCTTTGCCATCACTGCTCCATTCTTTGTTGGGATGCAAAGGCCATAGCTAGGAAGCTAGTTATGTTGGTTTTCCAGGTATAACAGTCCCATAAAGAGCCAGAGAACACAGCTAAGAGTTGATACTGTCGTGGTTTAGCCCCAGCCGGCAACTAAGCATCATGCAGCCGCTCACTCACTCCCCCCTCCCCCAGTGGGACGGGGGAGAAAACTGAGGAAAAAACTCATGGGTTGAGATAAAAACAGTTTAATAGGACAGCAAGAGAGAAGGAAACAACAATGATAACAACATTAATAATACCGACAAAGGAATGTACAAGAACGAGTGATGCCCAATACAGCAGTTGCTCACCACCCAGTGATCGACAGCCCATCCCCGAGCAGCGATTCCCACCCCCCGGCTAACTCCAGTTTATGTACTGGGCATGACGTTGTATGGTAGGGAATATCTCTTTGGCCAGCCTGGGTCAGCTGTCCTGGCTGTGTCCCCTCCCAGCTCCCTCTGCACCCCCAGCCTTCTTGCTAGCAGGCCAGCACTTGAAGCTGGACTGTCCTTGACTACTTAGCAACAACCCAAAACATCAGCACGTTATTAACATTTTCTCATCCCAAATCCAAAACATAGCCTCACGCTAGCTTCTGTGAAGAAAACCAGCTCTATCCTGGCTGAAACTGGGACAGTACATCTGAATTTGGAAGTACCTAATGCACTATAATATGCTATAAAGATTGTTCTTTCTCAAAAATTTTAAATTATTTTTTCCTTATGATAGCAAAGTTGAGGCTTTATACAAAATCTAAATTTTTTTTAAGTCTTACCAGCATTTCCATGTGTGGACAGCATCCATCTACCAGCATCTGTGTTTAACTCCATTTATGTCCTGCACAGGCTTCTTCAGTGCATGGCTTTCATCTTTACAACTAACAGTCAGTTCTTGAGCTTGTAAATGGAAATGTGATGGCTGCTTTGTCAGGGGTATGCAGCAATATACATTATGGCAGATATCTGCCTTGCCACCTCAAGAAATCATAAGCAACCAAGGATTATCCTATCATAAATCAAGTGCCCTCCCACTTAAACAGACTAGGTACAGATACCTAAATGCAAGCTAAAAATCATAAAAAGAGCAGAATTGGAGGAAATGTGAAACTCCTCACTTAACCCACCTTCCTACAAGAAAGAAGGAACAAGCATGCTGAAATCTCTCTCTAACATATTTGTCCATCTGAAGGCTCACAAGCAACAGGAAGAACAGAACAAATACCTTCACATCTTACACATGACAAAGATAAAGCCATACACCATCTGTACTCAGTGTATTCTTTCATATACTTATCAAATTCTGCAATGTTTCCTATAGTTGTTGCCCTCTCAAGCAAGGTGCAGCAGAATCTGAAGTTTGTAATCCTGGTATAACATTCCTGGAATTTCAGATGGGGATGAGAACAGCTGAGCTCTCAGCTTCTTATCGGTTCACTCTATCACCTCTGCTGTGAGGCCATGCCAAGGTCTCCCAGCTTCCCTGTGGTCTCTGAATCTCTCTCTCAGCTTATCTGGGTCCACCTTTGGCAGGCTCTGAGCTGTACCCAGACAAAGTGGCAGTGATTTTTGCATCCATAAAACGCTATGATAATGCCAAGCCCTTTCAGTTCATGGTGCAAATAGTTCTGCTGCCTGGACAAGGCTGTGCCAAAAAACTAGGGAAAACAGTCACAGAGATGGCATGGAAGGTCTGGGAGGAGATGTCTCTCTGCCTCAGTTGAAAAAAAACCCACATCTCTTCCAGTTCTTCTTATCCTTCAGAGATCACACACCCCCCACTGCACCCACAGCTTCTTAAATATATGAGAAATAATGCTGACAGCACCTAGTTCTCCCATTACAATGTTAGTAACTGTACACACTGTATGTCACAGTTCCTGCTAGTCAGATAAAAAAAATTCCTGACAAGGCTGATGACTGCAAGCATCTCTGGATAAAAATCCTACCAGACATTAGCATCCATCATCTCTCTAAAAGGAATGCAGACCTTCCTCTTGCTCCCTCCCACAGGCTTCTTCATAAATTTACAGTACCAAAGTATCCTGAAATAATTGCAGCATTCCAATTTAATCACATCAAAGATATACTGGAGACCTCCATACTATATTTGTTATCTGTCATTGTGACAATTTTTAATTGCAATATGTAACCTTAAACTAATTTCTGACATCTGATTTTTAAACATGTATGCAATTTTTTACTTAAGAATCCCCATTTCATTACTTAGAAGGTTCAGACTATTTATGTTCTTTTCTCCATTTCAAACTAAGATCAAAGCATTGTTGTTGTTCTTCACTCTAAACTGAAAAACCCTGCAACTAAATAAACAGCAACCCAATTACAAAGTGTAGATGTGCTGGTTTTGGCTGAGATGATAGAGTTAATTTTATTCATAGTAGCTAGTATGGGGCTATGTTTTGGATCTGTGCTGAAAACAGTGTTGATGATAACACAGGGATGTTTTCATTATTGCTGAGCAGTGCTTACACGGTCAGGGCCTTTTCTGCTTCTCACCCCACCCCACCAGCGAGTAGGCTGGGGGTACACAAGATGTTGGGAGGGGACACAGCTGGGACACCTGACCCAGGCTGACCAAAGGGATATTCCATACCATATGATGTCATGCTCAGCATGGGGGAAGAAGAAGGAAGGAGGGGACGTTTGGAGTTATGGCAGAAAATTCTACTTGGACTGACAAGGCAAAAGACTAAACAGTTCATTTGAAAAACTTCTATTTTATCTGCTGACTTAACCTTTTTTTATATTATTTATTCTATTTTATTATAGGAAGAAAAGTAATATTTTACAATAAAAGCATTATGTATGCTGCCTAAATTACAGAGTACTAGCCAAGTATTTCCATTGTACTTTTTTCCTCATACAGGCAGAACCTTCTCAGAATAGAAACTTCCTAACAAAAGAGCTTTTCTGAGTAAGAATATTTCCCTCATTACAACCCTAAATAGACACATGTATGTCAGTATAAACACACTTTTGCAGTTAACACTTTCCTATAAGGACTTCTTGCGAGTCAACTATCCTCAAAGGAAAACAGTGAAGAGATGTCAGTCAAATGGAGTTCTTTGCAGGTAAACCTGGTCCAGTAGTATTTCAGTCATCTCTTCATCTGAGAGAGATGAGAGTGGAATTAGGTAATCAGAGGCATTCCTCAGGATATACCCTACAGTTCAGAAAACGGCCACAGGCATCCACCAGAGTATCTCGCTCCCAGAGAGGACTGTCTAGCTGTTACAGCTGTGCTGAGAGTAGCCTTAAACCTCATAGCTCTGTACCATGATACCCAGTCCCAGGGCTGGGTTAAGAAGGACCTTCAGCTTTAGGGAACTGAAATTAAATCCTCACAGATCTTTGTCCTTAGGTCTAACATAGGCTCCTATTTTCTACTTCACTGCATATAATCTTGTACCAAAATTCACAGCTGATGTAGATCCAGTCACTTTAAGTAATGGGACCCCACCCAGGCTTGCTGCAGTTGCTGTAGACAACAAATGCCAGAAGAGGGTTATGGCTCTCTTGTCAGCCTTCACCTGCAAAACACAGGTCTTCCTTGGGACTACCACTTCTACTCCATCACTACTCCATTGTATCTAATTCCTGCCATCCTTTCCCAAGCGAGGGAAGAGAAATCCCAAAGGCCAATGCGCTGTGTACCTCCTACCCTAGCTGTACAAGAGTCTGCACTTCCCTATGTCCTCAGCATCCAGCAGCCCTGCAGCAAAGGGAGTTCCATTTGTGGATGTGCAGGATTTTACTTTTTTTTACAAGCCTGAGCTGAATGTTACTCATGGACAGAAAAGCACATACTGCTCCTGAGCCTAAGGCTTTGATACATCTGTCAGAGCAGAGGTTCAATAATTTGGTTTCACTATACTGTACAAGATTATTTGGCATTGCATTTTCTGAGTTTGTGAGGGCAGGCCTTCAATGTTCCTTAATTATCTGGACTTAAAAGGTCAGTTTAAGGTCTTCTGAGCTTTTAATTTGGGAACATTGTTTTGCTACCCATCCAGACACTTCCAGATAAAATTAAAGCAGCACAACAAATATTCAGTGAGAATCACAGTTCTATTTGTACATGCCATAGGGAGATGAAAATCTCCTTTCAGTTTGAGTATTCATCAAGGAGATGCTTGTAAGCTTAAGATACATTTTCCAGGCATTTAAAACTTGCAAATTATAAAACTTTTCTCTGAATCTTCCATACAGCTATGAATCTACTAAAACTGCATCAAAACCAGGCTTTTTAAACTAAACATGTAGGAATTCCCACATATCATCTACCTTTATTTGAAACATCTGAGATGCCTGAAGTGCTGCGTTCATGGACAGATTGTGTAGTGAGTGACCACCTGAGGAACCTAAACATACACAGGTTGATAGGACCAGATAAGATGCATCCCAGAGTCCTGAGGGAAC
>NW_010559785.1:0-3508 GCF_000687285.1 Phaethon lepturus
CTCGCCCGAGTCTCCGGTGCCCATCAAGGCAGCAGGCCTGAATTTAGCAAGTTTTTCCACAGGTTTGAAGTTTGCAAACTTCCCATGTGCGTTTTTAGAGTTTAACCAGGTCTCTGCCGCTCGGGGCGGGAAGGTGCAGGCAGGGGGATGTGGGAGCTGGGTGGCAGGGTTCGCAGTCATTACCTGAGGTGCTGTGTCTCCTTTGGTCCTGGAGCTTTTGGGTTCCTAGGCTTGGGATGATGGCACTGACATTGTTCACCTGTCCAAAATGACATTAAAATCCTCTTTTTGTATAAAAAGACCAAGCATTCACCTATCTCTTCTCAGCCCCTCCAGGCAGGGGCTTCTTTCTGCTGCCCACTGCTCCCACTGCTGTTACATGATGGACTAGTAGCATCTCTTGCCTTGGCAATACTGTTCTTAACAAAATTTGTTATTTAAGTTTCTATATGGAACTCCATCTCTTCCAATCTTCAGCTTTACAGATTCCTTTCCTCACTTTAAGAGTTTGTAATTCACAGGTTTCTTTGCACAGTCTCTGCCGCTACACTGAGCATCCTCAGCCACTTATTCATTCTTCCTGATGCCTGTCATTGCGCCCTTCTATCCTAAATATAGGGTAGTATGCCAACAGGAGAAGCTTGAGAGCAAGCTGAAGTGCTGGGAACACCACTGTTTACTCAGAGGAGTAATCAGCAAAGCCTGACTGATTCCAGGTCGCGCCGTCTTCTTGCTGCAGGAGTTTGCGCTCACTTCTTTGAGAGCTGGCATGAATTCTGGAATAACTAGAAGATGTTGTTGACGGCACATGCTAGCTTAGAAATACCCGTTTCTTTCAGCATTGTGTAAACTGAGTAGTAAATTCTGCTTAATTGTTCATACTAGGCCTGGAGAATTGGCAAAAGCTGTGGGGCTGATATCAGTAAAGGTGTTCTGCGCCTTGCTGTGTGCCAGTAGATTTTGTATGGGATTTGTTAACCCTGAGAACTTATCTGCTTTTACAAATGGCTGGTACTCATTGTGAGCTCGAGCACTGCTTACCCACTTTTTCTTCTCCTCTCTTCTCCCACTGCCCAGTGTGCTGGGCTCGGCTGCTACGAGAAATGAAGGGGGGCATGTGACGGGTAGAGTGAGACCTTTTGCCAGCTTCAGCTGCAAAGTGCATGGTTAGAATTGGCTCAAAGCTCTGACCGTAACTTGTCTTCCACGGGCGGCTGGTCTGGAGGAATTCTTGTGTGTCTCTTGTTGGCAGAGCTGTACTCTGGCAGCGAGGGGTAACGTCGGAGGGAGTGCTGCTGCGTCCTGGCTTGTGAGAGCGCGCCGGCCGACAAGCCTGAGGGGTGCTTTGCACTAAAGGTCAGTGATCCTGCTCACCTCTGACAGAGAAGAGGAGCGTGCGGTTGCGGCAGCCGGGTCCTGTGGGAATTCTCATGCTTTGGTGTCCGTGGCACAGGTGTGAGAAGCAGCGTGTTGTCAGCCTGGCAGAGAAGGTGCGATGGTTCAGCCCTGGCAGGAGTGGTGTTGCTCAACAGTAGGAATGGTGTTTCCTTTTTCCATGTCCCTTGGAGAGAAAACAAGAGAGATTGTCCTGGAGAGATACCAGGGTGCTGTGCCAGCCTGGGGAAGAACTCCAGCTGATGGGAGTAAAACAGCCTGCTCCTTTCAACAGTGACAGCTATATGAAAAGTTTTGTTGTCCGGATGATTTTGGATGGTTTGTATCTTTAATCCTGTTAGCTGAGGGATAGTACGGAGGATTTAATTCTAGTAATGATTAATTAGGAGCAGGAAAATGCAAACTCTGAATTCTCCTTGGGCAAACAGGGGTCATGTAAATAAATGCCTCTGGCATTCTTTGTGGTGCTTGTAGACTGTCTACCAATTATTTTTGGTGTCTTGCTGAATCAGTGGGAGGCTGCCGCTCCTTGAGCTCCAAGTACTTTGGTGATGATTTGGGCAAAATACAAATAAACACAGTTGGATTGACCTAGCATATCTGAGCCCTCGGTATGCTGAAAATATTTGTTCTTAGGATGTTTGTGCAGTCTGGAGAGCTCTGTACCTTAAACCCGATTCGTGGAGGACTGTGACCATGTTTAAGCTGTGAAAAATAAAAGATCAATCCCAAAAATCTGGGCTTTTAGGGCTTGTTCTGAGAGACTGAAAAAGTTTGAGTGAACTACTAAGGTGCTGCTGGGTGGAAAGCTAATATATTAACCTCCGTGAGTATGCTAGGTAGGTGCACTTCCTAGTCTAGTGTCTTTTTTTATCTGTGTATCTCCCTGCACTTATCCGTTGGCTTAAAGTGTCTCTGGTTCAGCTTTTCTTGGATAAAGTTTTAGCTTGCCAGTGGGAAAGATGGTTGTATATATTTGATACTACTGCTTTCTCTGTCGTTGCATTTTTCACAAGCATCTGAGCTGATCTGTTGGTGCAACACTGTCCGAAGGAGATGGACCATGTCCCCTGGCCAGGCAGGCCCGCTCCCAACCGCTGGCGGGTGCCTGCTGGCCCGTGAGCTGATTGCCTGGGGACCAGCAGAAAGCTCCCTGGCTCTTGCCTGTGGTTTGTGAGCCGTTCTGCTGCTTGCAGTTGTGTGAGGAGGAGGTGAGTGGGATGGCTTTTTTCGGGGTGTCGGGAGGCAATGGGGGCCTCCCTCTTCTGTTGGCAGTGACCTGCTGGGGTGGGCACATGTGCCTTGAAACCACGGCCTGAATTAAAGCTGGAGCTTCTTGCCTGATGCTAGCTTGTGCCCGAGTTATTAGCTGGGGTGCGAGTGATATAAAGCACCCTAGGAATGTGCCCTGTTTTCCCAAATGCCCTGTCCTGCTCAAGGACGCTGCAACCCAGCAGTTTCTGGGAGTCAGGCTTGATGGCACACTAGGAAATTCCCCAGCATCTCTGCCGGCAGCAGCAGTGCAGCCTTGCGGCATTCCCACGTCCGGGGTCCTGTCCCTGGGCAGTGTGCCGGGGGCTTCTGGGCTGCCATGTGCTCCCACGGCTCCTTAGAGCAGCCCTTGCATTTGTCTAACCATGGAGAGCTTGCAAGAGTCCCCAAACGGTAACACGAATGGTCTTCTCAGGGTGGCCCCCTGAGCTGCATCACCGCCGGGCCACAGCGGTCCCACGGCGGCTGTGCCGGGGTGAGGTGCGGCGAGCAGCAGTGGGTGCAGTGCGCGGGACGGCTGAGCTGGTGCAAGGCGCGCTGCTTTCCGAGAGGAGAGCTCTGACCTCCAGACACCATGCGGTTGTGGTGTTTGCAGTCTTGCTGAGCTGGTCTCTTTTTTTTCCTGGGTCTTAACTTTCTGCAAATTAGTAACTCGAATTGTCCGTGGAAGGAGCTTGTAAAAGCCCCAGCCAGAAGGAGTGCAGGTGGAGGGGAGTCAAAGCCCAGCACAGAGGAGGAGGGAGAGGTGGGCATGGTCCCTGTGCTGGAAAGCGGTGGGTTAGCTCAGGATGAGCGGTTGCCTCAGCCAACCTCATGGCTTGATGCTCTTCAAAGGGCCCTT
>NW_010559785.1:3524-13943 GCF_000687285.1 Phaethon lepturus
TTTCCCTGCTTTCAGCTGTGCCCTCTTGCCTCCTCCCACATGCCAGCTGTGGTGCTGAGCTGATGCATTGATGAACTGATCCTACTAACTTGGCATAAAATTGTTCTTTTTTTCAGCTCAACCCTTTCTCTGGCTTAGCAAAGTGGTCAGGAGGGGAGTCAGACCATCCTGAGAGGCAGGGAGCTGTTGCATCAGCAGAGCTCTCCCTTGGGATGGTGCTTTTAGCCATAACGGATATTTTCTTCTTCAGGGTTGAGTTGTTCCCCCAGTTTCAGGTATCCTCTGGGCCTGGAGAGTAATTCTTGGTGGGATTCAAAGTACATTATCTTTGGCAGAGCTTCATGTGCAGAGGGTGGGACTTGGATACAGCAGCAGAGCTTGTCCCAGCCCTGCAGGTGGACAGTGTTCAGCTTTGTTTTGGGTTTTTCTTTAGAAAAATGGGCTCCTAGCCTCCTCTGACCCGTGAAGATGTATCTGAATGAAAGTTTCCGCTGATGAGTTTCTTCCTTCCTTTCTTCCCCTTTTTTTTGTGCTGCGGTCTCCCTGCAGCGCTCAGCTATGGCATCTGCCATCATTGCAACCCCGAATAAGGGTATGGGGTGTATTTTCCCCTGTGCTTTCTGAGAAGGGCTCCATTCATAGAGGGTTGCATGGGCAGCTTCAGAAATATTTTGGATCCTGGCTTCTCAAAGCTTTCCAGCAAATGGGCTTAGAAGCCTCTTCACGCAGTACTTGATTTTGCAAATACTCCTCGGTAAGGACTTGATGAGCGGCATTCCCCCCCTCCCTCCTCAGGGGCTGAAAAAGTGATTACAGGAGAGGTTTCAGTTTACTCTAGCACAGGTACAGGTCACGGAGTGCTGAATGCGTGCATATAGGCGATGAATTCACACTGGGTCTTGTCTGTTTTTTGAACTAGACTGTACATTTAGACTTCAGAAAGCTTAATCTTCTGTGAAGTGTGTTCCTTAAGGGTGGGGATTAGCATTCAGTAATTTTTATGAGAGTTTCCAGGAGCAGATACTGATCATTTTAGATCAGTCCCAAGGGCTAGGGATTGATTTTTGGATGAGCTTGAGTAAGACGAGGCTGGGCCATAGTTTGAACCAGCAGGTTTCCACTTAAGTGCTGAATTATGACAAGTGATGCGAGAGCCTCTTGCCATTGTCACAACTTCAGATCGCGACATGGGGGCTGTCTGTGCTGTCGGTCCCTTGTAGGGTGGGACTGCTTGCTTCTTGTCGCAGGCTTCTTCCCTCTTTCTTGTGCAAGGTTAGCCCCCAAATGGACTCTTCCAGGCTCTGTGGGAAGCACATCTCTTGCCAGAGCTCCCATGAGGCCCCAGAAGGATTTCCTTGTGTGCCTGGCTGCTTTGGGGGTTTTCGATTACAGGGAAGAGGGACCGAGGGTGGTAGACAAAACGATCCCTGTCTCTAGTGCTTGGTTATTGAGCAGTCCAGGATGCTGTTCAGATACTGCTTTAATCAGAATAGAAATAGTTGCTGAGTTTTTCCAGTACGGCTTCTGTGCATCCCCTGTAAACTTACTCTTAAAGCAGCCCTTCAGTACTGGTCTCTAGCTGAGAGTTTCCTCTATGGCAAGGAAAAGTTTCATCTTCTCTAAATATTGCTGAAATAATGGTGTAGAAATGTAAGGTGAGCTCTCTTGTTAGCTTGGTGTTGTGGCTCCTGGATTCCTAAACGAAGACCTTGTGCAGATGTGGGCTTCTAGGTGGGCAGCGAGAGGCATTTTGAGCCAGGAGGCAGAAAAATATGTGTGTGCTGATACTGAACGCTTTGGGGCTCTCTTTTTCCAACGAAGAGACCTTCCCTCTAGATCTGCCTTCTCTGAGGGCAAGTGCTTTTCTTTTCCCGAAGTAAAGGATTCTTCTAATACCATGGTCGGGCAGTCTTCTACAAGTACGGAGTTTGATTCCAGTGGAAAATCTGATATGATGGTTTTGACACTGGGATTGTATTGATAGGAATATTCAAGGCTGTGATGATTACCTGTTTGTGTCCCTTAGATTTTTCTAGTTAGGTCTTGACATCCGTGGAGTGTCTGAGCGCTCTGTGCTGTAGGAGCCGATTCCTGCATGAAAGACTATGCATGGTGTTTTCCCACCCCAAAGGAAATATTTCCAGTGGAATTTTTATGATACTGCCTGAGGCCAGCATCGGAGAATAAAAGGTGGTTATTTTAAAACCTTCTCTGAATTAAACTTTGCAGGATCCTATGGGGAAAATACACAGAGTGAGTGTAGCTGTGTCTCTTTCTTTGCAAACCGGACTTCTACCCCTACAGATGCAGAGTAAAGACTTCCACTAGTATTTTTCCTAAAATTCCAAAACCCTTTGCATATCTACTCCCCAAATCTTCAGCATATTTCCTTTCCTCTGCATCTTGTACAGTTAAGACATGTTAGAAAGTATAATTTCAGTAACACTGGCAACAACTGAACTTAATAGGCGCAAACAACTTGTATGATTGATTCCATTAGTTCTTGCACTGAGTTCGTTTAAAGCTTCTGCCATGTAGTTTCTGTGCACAAGATACCTGTTGTTCGGGATGCGTAAATGGTCCTGTGAGCTTTAGAGTGTGGTCACAACGCAGATCTGGCCATCCTTTATGGAATAAAGCATCAGAAATAGGGCTGTAACCAAGTCAGATGGGGTGTTTTTTCAGGCTGGGCACTAACGTTTTTGTTGGCAGCAGTAATACAGAAGTGATTTGGACTAACGATCTCATGTAATTTAACATAAAGGTCTGTACTGCGGTGCTGTACGTGTTTGCATGGTATCAATGCAGTTGCCCCGAGTGAGTTTGGCCAAAATGTGAAACTTCATGCCCTCTGTATGAGGAATTTTGTGCTTCCAGCAGTGTTTGTGAAGCCAGAGCTTTGTTTTTCTGTATGCCAGCAGCCTTGGGCTCGTTGCTCTTTCAGGAAACACTTTATCACATCTTAGAATAAAATTTTGTTTGAATATCTGGGGGTCAGCCTTTAGGGAGGTAAGAAGTTTGATCTTCTGAGAATAACAATTGCTGAGAATAAATTCAAATCCCCTTCAGAAATGTACAGAGGAAGCTAAAGCATCATGTTGTAATGGAACTGCATGCAAAACCCCTTGAACCCTTGGTAGTAAAGTGTTTGTAAAGGAGCTATCAGAACAGTGCTTTATAGTCTCCCGAAAACTGTGTAATCGAAGCTAACGTGAAAAAGGGCTTCATTTGCTACTGGCAAAGATGTAAAATTGTATATTGTGGACTTAAAGCACTGAGAAGGCAGCGGTGTTCCCCTGTGTGGTAATGGTGATAAGCTGGGATAAAAGTTGTGTACGATTCTGTCTGCTGAACGTGGCAGAGTGAAGTATTCTGTGATTACCATGGCTAATGTAGGCGTGAGAAGGTTTGCTGAAAAGCCTAGATCAGAGGTGGACGAGCTCCTGGAGCCTAGAAGCGGTACTCCAGACCTGTGATGTGGTTCAGTCACCACCCTCCCCTCAAACCAGCATCCCAGTGCTGGTACCATAGTACTGCACGCCCCTTATTCCTGGAAACTGGAATCCCGACCCTCCTCTTCCTTCTCCCAGCCACGCTGGCTCCGTGCTGCTACGCCGAAGCCTGCTGTGCTCCCGAACGCGTGGGACCTGCTGGGACAGGTAGGGCCGTGAGCTGCGCGCTGACTTTGAGCCACAAACGGGATGCGGCTCTGAGCACCCAGCCCGGCCTGGCAGTCGGCCGTGCCTGGCCCGTGGGCGTCCCGGGGGAGAGAGGTCGTGGTACTGTCCTGCCGTCAGAGGAAGAAGCTGTTTCCTGCAGACCTCCGCGCCGCATCCTGCCGCTGTGCACTTTGCTCTGGCACAACCCAGCTCGGCAGCCTCCAGCCCTTTGCTCTTCCCTGAATTGCAGACTCCTAAAGCTTCCCCTGGAGGTGCATAACTTTGGCTAGCGAACTGAATCCTGCTGACTTCAGGTAAGCCTTTTCGCACCTTTTATGGTGCACTATATTTCTTATAGTTTGTTCGCATGCTGGTTGAAAACTATTGCCTTGATATGATGCTTCAGGAGATCGCTTGAGGCAGCTTCTCCCCTGCTTCATAAAGGAAAGCAGAGAACTGAGGAGGCAGTGAGATTTAGGATTTGATTTTTCCCAACGTTAAGATGAAATCAAGAGCCTGCAAATAGGGGCTGTTTCCTTTGTGCCTTGGCCGCGCATACCTGCTTTTTGTGGTGGGGTTGGTCAGCTCGGATCCCGCTGGAAAAGCAGTCTACCACCAGCATGAGGGAGATCACAGAGAGCAAGGCTGGGTGCAGAGCTCTTCCCTGTGAGTGTCTTTTGGGCTGGTGTAGCATGTGGCTTGGTCACTCCAGCTGAGAGCCCAGGAGAGAGTGCTTCACATGCTGAAGTCTTATTTTCTGGTCATATATGGGAATTCAGACTGGCTAAGCTGACTCCCTATGCAAGTGTTTAGGGGTGGGATTCTTCTTTAAGCAGTGGCTTAAGATGGTGATTCGTAGTGAATTCTGCGTAGCTGACTCTAAGCCCTGTTTGGGACCAGCAGTCGTAGGCTGTGCCAACTGGAAAAGGTCAGCTGAAGCTGGGAGCCGCCTGGGCACACGGCAAGGTGTCTGGTTTGGAGCGAGGAAGAGCCACCCTCGGTATCAGTAGAAGCAGATGGCTTGTCTCTGCAGCCTGGACGGATCCAGGACCAGACACCTTTCATTGCCTAGCATGTCAGCATCTGCTCCGGTTCAAAAGCAGACCCAGGCACGTACAGAAGCTTGTAAGCACACAGGTCCATGTCTCAACAAAGCAGAAAAGCTGTCTGCTCCCCACAGGGAGTGGAGGTAGAGTCTTGGTGGGAAACCTGGTGATGTAAATCTGCTCTAAGGAGATGGTCTTGAGGATCAGCTGGAGTATTTGAAGTGGCCAGTATCCTCCTGCCTGGGCTTTGTGGGGAGAGGGGGCTTTGTAGCAGCCAGCTGAGCTGATTTGCAAAGAGTTTTTAAAGGCAAACATTTGTTCTGTTTACCTCGCCTCTCCTCAGTGGCGAAGAATTACCCGTGTCAGCAGAGCTGGGAAGTTATTTTTCTTCTTTAGGCTTGGTTGGGAGGAGTATACATTGGAACTCTTCTGGGTGTAACTAGTTAAAGATCCTTCTGGAGCAGAGAGCAAAAACAACGCAAAACATTGCTGCTCCCCATCTGGGTGGTGATCCCGAACGGAAGCGCAGTCCTTTGGGGAAGACGGTGCTACAGCGGTAGCTGATGCTGCCGAGCAGACTGCATTATTGCTCCAGGTTTTTTTCTGAGGCTGGTCTCCTGGACTCAAACAAGTTGACTGTTCATGCAGGAAAGAGGTTTTGCAGCGGTGCCTCGTTCCATTTGCTGTTGGCAGGCTTTAGAGCAGTCCCTTGCATCGAAACGTCACATGAGAAAAGCATTTAATATATTTTTAGACATCTTTTAAAGTGGCTTAGTGGCTGAAAAGAAACCTGCATCAGGTCACTCGCCTGCTTGCTACAGTTTGCCCAGAAGTGCTTGAGTGGACTGTTAGTGTGGAATAGACCCAGTCGGAGACTTCTGCTGGAAGGGACCTGCATTGCCTGCTACCAGGATGCAGCTGGCTGTGGGAGGTGGCCCTTGCTGTCAGTATGTGCTGCTTAGATGCTGGTTAGGACAATAGTGGGAAATGAACGGAAGATGTCCAGCTGAAACGAGTTTAATTTCTTTTTCCCTTTATCTTTTGGAATCGTCTGGGTTTTCCTTGGCGGCTTGGTGCCATGCTTTTGCACAGCACAGATTTTTACAGGATCCAAACTTGGCATGCTTGGCTTCTTGGTTGGTGTGAGCTGGTGCTGCTGGCAGAAGAGGTCCTGCTTGTGCTGGTGCAAGAGAAAAGAGAAGTGGTCTTGCAGATCCCGCATCCACCCAGGAAGCTGAGCCAGATGGAAAGTGGCCTCTTCTTTGTCTCTTGATGGGTTTCTTTAATCTGTGTCAGTTCCCCAATCGCTTCTGCATGAGGCTGTAACACTTGTACCGGCGCAAAGGGGAGAGAGGAGTGGGGTGGGAGTGTGTAAATGCTTCCTCTGGAAGTAACACCAGTTTAAAAGGACCGTGAAGCTGTCCATGATGCTGCTGTGGGTCTCCAAGCAGGTCAGGGCGCATCTGCCTTGGGAGGATGAGTCGGGGAGAAGGTACAGCCATTCCTTTCTCTACAAAACCTTGAGTTCCCAAGTCTTTGCCACCGTGGGAGAATGTGTGCCGCTCATGGACCTTGCGTTGCGTGATCTCTTGAGGTCTTTGTGGGCCATTGAATAGGAGGAAAAGTGCACTGGAGTAGGAAGGAAGCATGATGCACTGCATCACTTTGTGCCAGGGACAGGAGTATCATTGTAGTCCATGCGTTGGGGGATGGAAGTACAAGCTGAATTTCCAGGTTGCACATACGGGGTGCGATTATGGCGTGTCAGTTATTTGGTGCTTGTTTGGTGGCTGGGCTGTTACACCAGTGCCTCCCAGATAAGAAGAAAATTTATTTCCAGGAGTCCTGTCCTTTCAGAATAAGCTAAAAGAATGGGAAGCGATGGCAGGTGAGGAGAGCAGGGGACATGAGAGAAGCCTTTTAAGAGCAGCAGTATTTATGTAACAGCTAATGCAAAATATTAATGTAAATAGGACAAGCTGTGATTTTTACCTTGAAGCATCTGGTGAGGTGACTCTTCAGTGATAGTGTGTAGGTGGGTGGGACAAGAGAGTTGGAAAGTGCCAGATCGCTCTCCTTGTTCTCTGAAAAAGTTTTGACCATAAATGATGAAAGTCTGTATATGACAAGAGGAGGAGGAAGCCAGACAAAACCAGGAAAAGGTGCATTTTTTTCTCATTTATTTGCTAGGGTGCAAATGAGAAGAAATAGCTGGGGGGGGGTATGGCTCTCCCATCTCTTTAAGTCTTCAACTCAAAATTTGCTTTCATCAAGTGGGGGAAGCTTCAGGGACCCATGTAACAGATCTCACTAGATGCTAGCCTTGAATGTGGTGTGAGTATGTTTAAGAAAATAATCTAAAATACAAATGTTGAGCTTTTTCACCAGCTAAACTAAATGTGTATTTAGCAAGCAAATTTGTTTTTCTTGTCCCTGTCACTTAAAATGAGTGTGGCTGTGCTAAGAACTCTCCTGAGATGTCGCTGCGTCTCACCCAAAGCCCCAAATCGCTGCTTAATTTATGCCGCCTCAATTTGAGCCCAGGTTTCTGGAGATGAATTTTAATGGTGAAAGCGGAGCCGGTGCCGGAGCGCGGTGTTTGTAGAGGGGTACGTTGGCAGAGGTGGTCTCTGGGGGTACCACAAAACCGATGCCTGCCACGTGTCGTCTGGGGCGGGTTAAAGCCCGTTGTGTGCTCCTGGGCTGCGGCGAGGCGACGGAGCGCGGCAGCAGATGCACGGCTGTATGTGCCGCTGTCAGGACTGCCTTGTAGGGAGATGTGCCGGCAGCCCCACATCTCCCCGGCCTTCCTGGACCGGCCGTCGGCCAGTTCTGGGAAGACTCCTGGGGCCGGTGGCTCCTGCGAGCTTTGCCCGCGGGGCTGGGGACATGTATGCCTGGCGTTTTGCCTGGGTGCCTTTTAGTGCATGTATAAATACCATCAGGTCGCAGATTCTCCTCTGGTCCTTTTTAAAGCCCGAGTCATAAATAGGTTGGTGCCTACTGTGGGTCAGGCTGATCTGTCATTAGGAATGATGTAATGATTAAACTTGGGGTCGTGACGGCTTTCCTGCAGTACTGCTCTCCTATGTCTTGGTTTTCTGTTCCCTTCAGGCCTGAGCATCCCAGGTGAGATACATTTAGGCCCTGGAAAAAAAGTTAGTTTAGCAGAACTTGCTGTGAAGTGATGTTTCTTATGGTGAGCCAGACTGGCTGCAGTCTCTCTTTTGATGCCGACGCTGATTGTGCTTGCTCCGCTTCCCAGGGAGCCCGTCCCGGCTGCAGCACAGCTTTGCGCTAGATTTTATAGTTAATGCTCTTTGGAAGAAGTGTCACTTAAAAAGTATCCAGCCAGGAAAGAGCACAAGATGTAATTCCAGTGAAGTTTTGGGCTTTTTTTAGAAAGATGGCAGTTCTATTAAAGGGAATTGGCAGCGCCTGGCCTTTAGCCCTGGGCTGGAGACGAGCTTTGAGGGTGCGTCCCTTCACTGCAGGGCTGAGGTGGGTTTCTGAGCTCCTCCAAACAAAGCCCAAATCAAGACATTCCTTGCATGTCTGGTATTTTTATAGTTAACCTGTGAAGCTTTTGTGTACGAAGCAGAGGTCCTGGGAAGAGATGAGAAACAAGCTATTTTTACTCCATCGCAAAGAGGGCTTGGCATGTTTATTTTAGACTCTGGAGCCTCTCAGGCCAGTAGGGGTTTTTTTAATAGTCTTCTCCTGCTACTGTCAGATTAAAAAATAGATTTGAACTCTGGAAATCACAGGAAAATAGGGTGCCCCGGTGTACTTGGCTCCGGTGAGGCTCCGAGGAAGCTGTGGGGAGGAGTTGGTGGTGTTGCCTGTGTCGTGCAGTGTGCCGGTCTTGGGGTTTCCTGCTTGTCGGAGGAGGCTTTGCTGAGCCACCAGCTGACGACAGAGTACTGTGCCCTTCTATTGCACAAGCTGCCCTGCAGAGAAGCGGTTGCCTTGCTGGTTGTCCTAGCTGGATTTTAAAGTCCCCAAGCTGAATAACTTGAGGAACTCCGGGGAGCAAGAGCAGAGCTTGGCCATTAGGTGAGCGATGCTTGCAGCAGGTCGCTTGCATTCTCCTGCTCCAGAGAAGATTCAAGTTGTCAGGTCGCCAGCATAGCTTTGCATCAATTTTTTTTTTTTGTTTTGCTGCGGAGAGGTTCACCAGGCAGTGGGAGGTGAAACTAATGAGACCGGCTCGTTTTCCTGCTGCCACTGGAATCTGAAAGAGGGAGGATTTAGGTCAGTCCTCCCAAAGAGTGGGAGGACCCGAGGTGGGTGCTGTCGCCAGCCCTGCGCGGCCGGCTCTCTGGTCTTGCTGACGCGGTGTGGTTGAGGAGTGTCCCTTTAATTGCAGGTGTGCTTTACGCAGGCACTTCAAACTTTTAAGCTCTTTATCCCGATTTATTATTAGAAGCTATTAAAAGTGTGGCCAATGGTGTGTTCGCACCGTGGTGGTGGCGTGCATGATTTTCAGTGGTGGGTCACAGCCTCTTCGTGTCGGGCATTGTATAAACACGCAAGACGAGCAGCCCAGATTGCACCTGCCCACGCAGGCTTAACCAAGCTCCTTTTGCTTAAACGAGATGCCTAGACAGCAGCTAGCCCGGACCTCCGGGCTGGGAGATCCCAGCTGAGCCCCTGGACCGATCCAGCCCCTTTTGGGGAGCAGGCTGGAGGCATAGTTGGTCCAAGAGACTGCGATGTTTATTATGAACCAATACTGTACTGAGAAACTAGTCAAGTTATTGACTGTTTAATTGATTCACTAATAAACACGACTGATAATAATTCACAGTTAGAGCATTTTGCACACTTACGACTCTAACACTGGCGATTATTACTGCTAAATCTCACCAATCAACTGCTGAATTGCAAATGTCCCCTTCCCTCCCATGCCACTTCGTGTTAGGCTGTAAGACCGTCCCGGTTTGCCCTCCTACGGCGAGTCTTTTGGACACAGACTGGGTGGAGAGCCCAGCAGGTTGTCCGGGGGGTTCCCCAGCATCCCGGGGCGGGGGTTCAGCCTGCACATTGGGATCATGGCTGTCCCTAGGTGCCTCTGCTCCTGCCCCAGGAAGACTGACTCTCTTTTGTTCTTTATATTACACTTTTTTCCATTTTTTTCCCTCCTCTGTTTCTGGACCCACTTCTTCATTGCCTCTGTCCCTCCCTTTCTATGCCCAAGCTCCCAAATAACAGCCCCTTATTACTTTTTGCTCATTGGTTTCAACTCTGCTGCATCCATACCCAAATCTGGTGTTCCTGTTACTTGGGGAATCTCAACTGTAAATGGCTGTATCGCTGCTACGGTCATCTCAGTACAGGTGGCCTTGCAAGTCTCCACACCCCAAAGCTCCTCTACAATTATGTGGCTCATGCCAATGGCACGTTGGGTACCCTACACCTGAGACAAATGTCCCTGAGACAAATCACTCCGCTTTAGACTCGATCTCTCTACCAGTGTCCAATTAAGCAGTTTCTTATGTGCAGTCTGCATACCAGTACAACAAATTAACATTTTTCACAGTTTTTAGGCTCATGCAGCATCCTTACCCTGGAGCTGTTGGAAGCGCTGCTGTGGCTCCCTGCAGAGGAGTGGGGCTGCACCAGGACCTCCTGCTTGCAGCTGCCTGTGAAGAATTTACAGCCTGAGCTGTAACGATGGGAAAGGAGGTAGAGGGGTCATCTAGCCCCATTCC
>NW_010559785.1:13970-29078 GCF_000687285.1 Phaethon lepturus
CATGGCTCCTCTAACCTGATTTAGCTGATAACTCGTGAGGCATGCTGGCAGGCAGCTACCTGCCCCACGTACCTGCCCCAGCAGGCATGTCTTCTCTCCGTCTCCCCAGCAGGGCTGGTAGAGATGACTGCAGTACCTTGGGGGTGTTTTCCCCTTCTCAATTGCCACCAAGAGCTCGAAGAGCAGGAGGTTTTGTGGTGAGGGTGGGTGTTTCAGTTTGGTCGATATCTATTCAGTTGACTTAAATTTGGCTTTCAACAATAGGTAAGGCAACCAGGCTCGGAGTGTCTGGTCTGTTCTCCAAAGAAAACACATGCTTGGCTACAGCTCTGTGTTCTTTGGATTAAGCAGGCCTGGATTTATTTGTGAATATTAATATTTGTGTACTGTAAAGTGCTGGTGGAAATCTATGCTCTGAAGGTTAAGTTGTGTTTTGTTGGTATCTCAGGTGCACAAGGACCCATATCCCTGGTGGGGTGGGAGCTTGGAGGGGCAGAGCCACCAGCAGAGCTGGGGTGCAAGATTCGCCCCGTAAGCTGTCTGCTAGTGCCTTGGAGCTCCTGAAACGGCCGTGTCTGGGTTAGGTATCCCTGTGAACGCAGTGTGTTTGGGTTGAAGAGGTGTATGGGTCTAGACTTGCCGTTACGTAGCCCCATTGAAGGATTTGGACAGAAACTTTTACAGACAAGTGGTTTCCTCTCTCTCTTAGCTCCCTACTTGCAGGCAGGGTGCGCGGGTTAGGACATAGGATGATCCGTTTTCCCTCTGCACGCCGCTTTGCCGTGTCTTTGCAAGAAGGGCCTTTGGGGAGCTTTGGCACGTCTGTGGTGTAGTTGGCTTGTTACGTGCAGTACTTTTGTCCTGGCAGCCTTGCGCACTGCTCAAACGGAGCTCCCAGAAATCGCTGCCAGTTGTATGTGCTGTGGCTTTGTCACTGACAAAAATACCTAGTTCTAGAGAGTTACTTTGCATGCAGAATTACTGGTGTATTTTCTTTTGCTTATCGGCCTTTAAAAAAGGAAAAAACCCTAGTTTTGCAAATAAAACAACTGTTGTTGGTTTGTGAACAAAGATATGTTCATCCACAGAACTCGGACTTCATGTATTGGTAGAAACCTAATGTTATAACACAGAATAAATGTGTTTTGTAGAAAAGCACCTGAAAAAAACCCCAAAGATGATCCTGTGCTATAACCTAGGTAACACAGCACAGTTTTAAAAATCGGCAACAAATCCAGCTGGCAGCCTACAGGTCTAGAATTTGAAACATTGCAGTGCACTTGACTAATATAATAAGTTTTGGAACAAAGTGACTTAAAATACTTATTTATAGAAAATATACTCAGGGACTGGAATGCAACTGTAGTAATGCTTAAAGTATCCCTGGAAGAATTGTACGGCTGGTCAAGTGTACATTTCCCAAACTCTATTTTCAACTCTTCCAAAAGTTTCCATAGGTCTCTTGGACAGCTTTTCCCTGGCATCTGCACCCCTGTTCCGCATGGAGCCCCCCAGCATAGCAAACATGCCGCTGTTGCCTGGCGGCCCGGGAGTTGTGGGGCTGCCCGGCACTGCGAGTCCCTTCCCCGGCTGGCGTGGGTCCCTTACCCCGGGGCAGGTGCAGCTGCGGACTTGCCCTTCTTGCGCTGCTGGAGGAATTCAGCCTTTTGGCCAAATGACTCTCTCCCCCATTCCTGGGACGAGCCGGCTTGTCCCCTGGTGAAACGGCCCTTCCCGGGGTCCTCGCTGCCAGGGGCTCTCCTCCCGTGGCCCTGGGGAATGAGCATCCCACCACATGCACCGGTCCTCTTAATGCACCCTAAGCAGTCTGCTTTATTTCTTTTATTTCCCATCTTTGCTGCACTGGCTTCACCCGGGCTTTTCCCATCCTCCTGGTTTCCTTAAAACTGGGAACCTGTCAGGTGCGTTTTTATCAACAGAATATCCCTAACAGGCAACTCTTGGCTCTTAAATAATCCTCTTGAGGAAGAGGAAGCCAGAAGGCTTAGGGACAGTGTCAATAACCACCTTATCGCTTGCAGCTTCCAGACCTGGAAGGAGTTGAAATCCGTGTGTTTGCCGCTCCCACAGAATACACAGCCTTGCGAGGACTTTGGCAAGCGGACCTGTGGCTGTCTTTCCAAGGCCGATGTATAGTTTGCTTTCTGGGACAAAGGCTACTTAGACATCTAGATTGCATCGGGGATTTTACCAGAAACAGAAATTACTAGTTTGCTGTGAATGGAGAATGACTTGGATTGCTTCGCGAGCGTGCTTTTACCAGCTTGCTAACCGCATGGGCTGAATCCGCGTTCTCCTGCTTCGGAAGGAGAAGCTGCAACTGCGGAGGCTGTTTGCTGTGTCCTGGGAACGGGGGGCTGAGCAGACCTTTCCCGACCTTCTGCTGTGTTAAGAAAACATGCTCATTTTATGGGCAGTTAATTTATAGAAAGTTCCTGTTTAAATTTCCTCCAAGAGCCGTAAAACCGGAGGACAGCTGCACCCGTTAGCCAGCTAACCAAATGCTGCTCACACCTGGCTCGCCCTCCCCTTCCCCTCGCTGCTGCTAACATTTGGCTCCTTCATGAGAGCGAACGTGACAGCGCTGGGAAATACCCTCAAAAACCGGTCAGGAAGCCGCTCTTCAAAGCTGGGGGGCTGGCCAGTGCTCACGGTGTTTGGGCGTCCTGCGAGCCCCAGCTCCTGGGGCTGGGCTCTTCCCCAGGAGCGTCCAGGATAAGTCAGATTTTTGTGTTGTGTTCCCCCTGGCTTAGAAAGGCACCGCTACTCGGTCTGCCTGAAGGAGTGGTACTGTCGATGGAAATAACCACCCCGGTCTGACACAAAAACCTGCTTTGCATTTTGCTCCTCTTCCAGGCATGGGGAAAGCTGCGTTGGTCTCCTGCTGCCTTCTCCCTCCTTCCCCAAAGGTGACAAATAAACGAAAACTCATAGACTTGTTTGCAGTCGTGTTTGTGTCTCTTTCAGTGAAGAAAACCACCTTCAGAAGGGTGCTGGGGCACCCGAACTCCAGAGAGCCCGCTTTGCCTCGGCTCCCTGCGGCAACCAGGCTGATAGGATTTCAGTACGGGTATGCAATCTAGTAAATTTGATCCTAACAGCTAATTTTGATCTCGTTTGACAGAGAGGTCAGGATCTTAAAGACACTGAGCTCTTAAGAGAGCTCCTCAGAGCTGCCTTTTCCTCTTTTGACAACAAGCAGGCTCAGGTTCCATCCCTCTGCTTCGAGGCTCCGCTACAGTTGTATGGGTGAATTTTTCCTTCACCTTCTTGCTGTGTTAAAACTAACTTGCAGAAAAGGAGAAACTTCCAGCCCATGGCCAGGGCTGAAAAAACAGAACTCAGCTCCTGCTCCTTCACTCCCAGAAATAATCTGGTGCTGCTCTGAACAGCTGTCCTGCCTGCTCTCCCGGCTGTCCTGTGCTTCCCGCTGCGGGGAAGGCAGCGAAGCCCTCGCCCTTCTGGAGACCCTTATCTCCCTTTCATTCTGGGGGAGGGTTGACTGGTGCAGAAAATTACTTTGGTGTGAGTGGCTGGAGGCTACAGAGACTTTTCTGGAGCCTCCTGCTTTATCTGCCAGGAATTTAATAGAGGTATGGTGCAGGAGTGAGCAAAGGGGAGCGCTTAACACCCATTACAAGTTTCTGAACCTGCGAGGGCTCCTGGCATAAACCCCTTCAGCAGGTTGCTCGATCTGATGCAAGAAAACAGTCTTTGGCGTGCTCGGGGCCTGAAATCTCTTCATTTTGTTTAAGCTGGGGCCTGTTGTTTCCCTTCCTTTAAATCTTCTCTGCAGCAGTTGATAAGCAGCCGGTCCCTTCTCAGGGAGAAAATGCTGCAGAAAGAAATGCCAGGAATGTGAACAGCAGGTGGGGACTGGCAGATGTACTTATCAATCACGACAGGCTGATGAGTGGTTTATTCCTCCAAAGAGCTACTGTTTGCCTCCGGCTTGCTTTGCCCATGTCCTCTCCAACCCCTTCCAGCCTCTACTGGAGTTGAAGATAAGAGCAGGGTGGTTTTCTCTTTTTTTTTCTTTTTTTTTTTCCTGGAGCATGGCACGCTCTGTGCAGGACTCTCTGCTCCAGGAGGCCAGAAGAAGCAGGGTGGTGGAGGGAGACCACGCTGGAAGGGTCGCAGCACCGTACCTGGGAAATAACGTTCCATCTTGGGGATGGGCTTTGGGAAATCTTCCTTCCACGGTGTCGAAGTAGAAGGCAGACTCAATTAGTTAATTGAATTTGCTGCACTGTTGCTTTTCAAAACATGACTTCATATCTCTGAGGAGTCTGGAGTTATTTTTGTGGGTGAAAGCCTATTTTAAGATGGTGATACTTTGAGGAGATCACCTGCATTGACAAGTGAGAAGACTACGGCTTCAGAGTGCAGAACTGCACCTGTAGAAAGGGGAGCAGGACCCTGTGGTCATCGGGGGGGAGGTCTGAAGGGATTCAGGCACGGTGCGAGTACTTGATTTTTGCTACTCCTGAATTTTTTGAGCAACTTGCACTTCATATGGGGCTGCCTTTTGGTAGCAGGGCAGCCTGATTTACATGAAATAATAGGCTGAATGGTGAAAAGCTTTTATCTGTTGATCTCTAAGCAGCTTTCTCCGGTGTGTTGGCAGCGTACGTTACAAGCAGAGCAAACCTGCTGTCAGAAGTGACATTATGGATGTTTTTTCCCAGCCTCTAAGCTTTCATTCTGTGTTAGAATACATGTTATCAGAGCGCTTCGGATCCACTCCAGTTCTGTGCACAGGTCCTTGCAAAACCCAAAAGAAGCCATAGACTTGTAGGTGCTGTGATTAGACCTCTCCTTACATGACTTTTAGGCTACTTCAGCTGGTCTGGAAAATGCTGTTGTCTGCAGTGCTTCAGGGCACCCATCTCCAGTCTCAGTGATTTGCCTTCCTAGGGACACTGCTGATGTAGATAGTTGGTATCTTTAAAAAAAAAAATGAAGGCACATCTGCCCTGAGTCCTCTTATCAGTTTTTCTTCAGATTGTTTCTTGTTTTTGTGAAAGAGCAGAGTAAGAAAGAAGTAGCTTTCACAAGGAAGACAAGCAGTGCGAATAAGGGAGCAGGCAGTACTACGGCACAGAATAAAGACCTCGGGAACGTAACTTTTTATAGCAGCAAAATGTTGTTTTCAAACTCGTCTCAGACAGCTCTACCTCTCCTAAACAGGGCTTGTATTTGGGAGGTGCTTCCTTCAGGTTTTAACATAGCTTAGATTCTGGAGCCAAGGCAGCAATTTAAGCAGCGATGCAGGTCGCGGTGTCGCTTGCCTTGCCGCCTAACCGCATTCTGCGTAGCACCTCGACGTGGGTCGGCCCCTGAGTAATGTTCCCGTGGAGCTGCCTTCAAGGGGAATTACCAAGCGGAGGCTGGGACGGAGCAGGGCGTAGCGGCAGTAACCAGGGAGCCCGCACGTCCAGATGCTGTAAGCCCCTTAGCACATTCCCGAGAAGTTGCCTCCCAGTTGCAGTGATTTGGCCAGAGCTCCCTATTGCAGGACTTCCCTGAATTAATCCCCAATTTGGAGTTGATTCAGTCTAAAGCTCTGGGCGTGGGGTAGCCTGCTTTAGCTGCCGTGGCAGTTTTTCCTCCGCAGGCCTGCGTGGAGGAGCGGCGGATGTCTGGGTGACACCGGTCACGCCAGCGGCCGCAGAGGCTGGCTGATGGTGGAGTTCCATTTAACTCTTGAACTTAATTGCTCACACAGGAATTTCCCATGCTGCTGCCCTGCCTCAGGCTTTGTTTCAGGTTTTCAGCAAAAGCAGTTCAGCCATTTCCAAGAGTTAAAGGATTAAAAAAAAAAGTTGTCAGTATTTAAAAACCCAAACAGAACCTAACTGCTTGCATTGAGAGGTACTTGGCCTGGCACGATGGCTGGAAGGTTGGCAGCCCCTGCTCTGGTTGCAAAGGATGTGCCACCTCCTCTCCCAGTAAAAATGCTCCATATCTTATGTATCTTATCAGGTTACAGGCATCTGAAAGGCTCCCAGTTCACCAGTGCTTTGTAGGCTTGATCTGCCAAGTTAAGGCTTTCAAAGATCCTGTCTGGACAGGGCCTCCTCCAGCCTGGGGCCAGAGGGGCTGGACCAGTGCTGGGGTGGGAGGGAGGTCCTGCCACCAGCCATCCCCAGCACTGGCAGCAGGATCCCGGCTCTCCTGGGCCACTTGCTGACTGCCGTGCCTGGGTGAAGGGCTCGCCTCTCTCCAAGGAAGAGAGAACAAAAAGTTTGAAGAAGGGTGGAGAAGAGGAGCGAATTGTGGAGTTTGCTGTGAGCAGCTCACAGACAACCTTAATTCTTAGGTATTCTGACTTTTTTAACTCATTATTTGCAACCTTGAGGTTGTAGGTATTGTCTGTGTTGCCTAGAGCAACATCATATGTTGTTGTTGGGGGGGGGGGGGTGTTAGGCTCAGCCTACAGCAATGAACAAAGTTCCCAGCTGGCATATTCCTGAGGAATAAATAAGAAGTGGTCTGGCTTCTGCTGCTGTCTTATGGTGAGAGGCACCACTGTTATCTTTGAAAGTTGTTTTCCCTGGAGGTTTTTTTTGTGGAAGGTGCTTCAGTTCTGTAACCTGGTTTAATTTGCCGCAATAGGGTAGCGGAGGCCTTTGTGGAACAACACTGAATTTAAGATTACATATGAGAAATCCCAGAACTGCATCATTCTTGATGGTTATGTCATGCTTCTCGCCTACAGCTGCTGACCAGCTGTTGTAGCTGTTGTCATACATGACTTTGGGAAGTGCCAGGTACAGAACCCTGCCTGAGGAGTTCAGCCTGTCCAGCAGAAAGGTTGGAGATGCAGCAAAGCTACAGAGACCTTGTCTGAGCTGGAAGAAACAGCATCCTGTGGGGAGGCTGGCGAACGAGTCCAGGCTATCTACTGTTTTAAAAACCACTAACTGCTTTATGTGAAACACCTCGGTGGTGTAGGGGAGGGCGTCCTCTCCCCTCCAGCGCACAGCTGGTGGCAGAGGTGTGATGCTGTGGTGCAGGCAGCGTTGTGGTCCCTGATCAGAGACCTGCTAAGCGAGTGCTTGGTGACTGTAACTAGTAAGCCAGCTTATTTTCGGCATGGCTTCTCAGCTTTATAAAGGATGGACTGAGCTGCTAAAACCACATTTTAGTGGTCCCCCCTGTGACGCATTATTAAGCCCAGAAGAGGCTCAAGCACCAGTCCAGAGCTGCTGCTCTTCAGAGGTGGGTTGTCGTGGAGCTGGAGATTAACCCTGGCAGCGGTGTAACTGTTTGGGTTTTTTTGTTTTTGTTTGGGTTGTTTTTTTTTTTATTATTATTATTTTTGAACTTTAAGCCTAGCCCCTCCAGGTGAGGTTACGATGGTTGTGGCCTGGCGTTGTAACTGGCTCTGCTGAATGACTTGTAAGTCACCTGCCCACATCTGGACCATTCTGCATCCTCCAGATGCCGTACAATGTGCAACTTAGTCCTGCAGGACCAGCCTGATCTCAGATCATCCCTGAACCTACAGTCTTTTATTGACAGTAAGCTGAGGAAATACTATATAGCTACTGAAGTACAATAACATAAGCACGTTAACTGGGTACCTAATTGCTGCGCTTGCCACCTGGGGATTGGAATTGCTCCCCAGCTCTGGAGGCTGAATGGGCTGTACTGTGATAAGCAGTTTAATTGTTTCCCCCACATCTGTGGCAGCACTGTAAAGCTAAGGCAAGCTGAACGCACCTCCAGAGCTGAACACCCTCTCTGCGACTCCAGGACTGCGTTTTTGCTGTGGTGCTTGAGCATCTCTCTTCATACAGGCCGTAGGCTCTCGCTAAACTGTTTATGTTCTCCTGTGCCGTTTGATAGCAATGAGCCGCCGGGATTTTCTGGGAAGTGTTTCAGATTGACCGAGCTATAGGAACAGCCGTAGGAATGTGACTGTGTGAGCACCAAGGAGAGTCCGGTGGGTGCTAGTAACGGGATGTCCTCTTAAACTAATGACTGGGATTTGGGCATCGCGTTAGTAATAAAGATCAGGTGAGTGCTGAGCAGAAGTCAAAGCGAGAGTGACTTGAGGGGCTGAATTCGGAAGAAAAGGCTTGGAGTGCTTAAGGACAAATGTATTTGTCTGCTGTTACATGCTGTCAGGAACGCTTAGGACTGTTGTGGGTGGGTTTTGGGCTGGGAAATGGGTTGTCCTCGTTTCTCTCCCAGGGTCAGCACAGACTGTGCCTAGGGCTGGGCTCTGCTATCTTCTGGGTGCCCCAAGACAGAGAAGATCGCTCTAGGGGAGCAGAATACAAAGTAATAAAAATATGGGCATAGAGGCACTGTTGTTGCAAAGTATTGCAAAGTCCGAGTACCCCTAACTTGGCTAAGAAATGCAAGCATGAAGGGGAGAGTGGTTTTTTGGGTGTCCAACGCACATGTGATGAGCAAGAAGAGAGGGCGCTTGGCTCAGAGAGACTTGAACTGGTACAAAACCCAGCTGAGTGCTGGTTTAATTTTCCCTGTTGCCTCAGAATGACATCTGACTGTTCTCTATCCATTGGAGCTGCGATGACTTTGCCCCATTCCTGGGATTCCTGCAGAGGGAGTAGGTAGTCATCACATGCTTTGCTGTGTTCCTTTGCACTGGGAAGGATGTCGGTACAGGATCTGCCCCATCTTATTCCATTTTTTTTCTCTTTACTCCTTAAATTCTTGTTTTAGTCGGCCCGCTTGAGTCAGGAGGAGGGCACAGCTCTTGCCATCTTCCATGTCTTTGTGCAGCTGTGAGTCTACGCTGCTGTCCCTTCACAGCCATCCGGACTGTCACCTGGGAAGCTGTGGGACACCGTGTCGGCGTGCAGGGAGGGCAGGCTGCAGTCTTCATCTTCTGTGTAAAAACTGCAATGGCAAGGCAGAACAGAGGGATGCAGCCTGTGCTGGCACTATTTGAAATATGTTGTAACTTGGGGGTTTTTCCCCTCAAAAACATGGAGGTCTCGTTTCCAACCTCTCTGACCCGTACAAGATAGATTTCCTGGAAGAAGAGAGAAATTACTGGATTTTTCTGCTGTGGCAAAGCCTCAAGACCATTTTTTGAGGACTGATGCCAGATGCAGTGCTAGCTAGTTGCAAATACACTATGTGTGCTCTGTAGCTGCCTATGGAAGAAAAACATCCGTTTTCCTTGTCTTGTCCTTGCTGTCTCTCTGCCTCCCCTTTTTCCTGGATGTACTCTACCTTTACCCAGGTCCTAATTTTAAATAACATGTCTGGTGACTGAGCAGGTCAGTTTGATCCTGTTTGTGTTTTTGTTTTGTTTTGTTTTATTTTTTTTAATTATCCACTGGGCTTTCCCTGCCAGCAGGAAAAGTCAGGAGTCTACAGAAACTAGTGTTAAGTGTCTTTGCTGCCATATGAAGACTTTTATTTAATTTAAGCTGAAACTTGTCAGAAATGGATTTAAAACCATGCTTTCCGAAAAGCAATTTTTTGCAGTCCCTTGGACTTTCTGGTCTGTGGAATTTGGGCACTGGCAATGGCAGGATGTGCTTGTGTTGGAATTGCTGTGGGAGGTTTGCTTGGAGCAACCTTTGAAACGTCTTTGATGTATCAGGCGCGGTGCTACGCTGCTTGCAGAGAAGGCCACGTTACCCTGCAATGGATTTAGTTGATCGTGCTGGCTTTGTGCGCGTCAGGGCTGTTTCTCTAAAGGCAAGCCCCTTTTTTGGCCAGGTCTCGAATGAAGTGAAGTAATCTGAATGGTCTTGCATTGAAATAATTCAACTTGTCTCTTGATTTCTCAATACCAGAGCAGGGCGAGGGAGAAAAGCAGGAGCTCTCTCTGTGTTGGTGGACCCGTGATGAGCAGCTCCAGCCTTCCCTGCTCCTGGCTGAAGCCATGAAGGCCATGGTCAAAACTAGATGAGGGTTATTTTTTAATTATGTAGTGCAGGTAAACAAGATAATTTAGCTGAAAGATAATGCAGTGAAACTAATGCTGCAGGAATAACTCTGTTAGTGTCTTGTCTTTTAAGGTGCTCATCTTTGCTTTTTCACTTCAATCCATCTTCTCGCACCAGAGCAGCTGGGAAGCGGATGGACCTGCGAAGCCGTGCACTGGCCTTCTGCCTCGGTAAGCTTGTGCTGTCGGTGAGCTGTTGCTTTCTGACTTACTGCGTGAAAGAAAGCCTGGCCAGCTCGGGCCAGAGGTTTTTGTGAAGAGCAGACAGTTTTACTGAAGCCTCCCAGCCCTTTGCTCCCTGGTCTCTAGCAAGAGGAGAAGGCATCTATAAAAAA
This sequence comes from Phaethon lepturus, assembly GCF_000687285.1. Classification (NCBI taxonomy): domain Eukaryota; kingdom Metazoa; phylum Chordata; class Aves; order Phaethontiformes; family Phaethontidae; genus Phaethon; species Phaethon lepturus. The sequence goes on from NW_010559785.1 coordinate 24,267, forward strand.
TGTGCACCTGCAGGAGGAGGATATTGGTTTGATAGGTTTTGGTGACTCCTGAATTTCTGTGGGTTTAAGGGAATGCGCTGCCCGGCTGGAAGCCACTGATCTTTGGGGAGTTAATTCCTCCTCCAGAAGCTTTCTCTGCCTCTGTGGCATGGGAGCAATGCTGCTTCATTTTGCAGCTTTCCCATTTTATGTTTGATGGTTAAAATTGGAACACTTCTATCTCATTCTGCCAAGAAGCATTTAGAATAGTTTTCATGAGGAACATCGAAAGTTGCAGGTCCACAGCCGATGCCCTGGCTGCTCTGCATAAATCACTGGATGGTAAATATATTTAAATGAAGAGCTATGGCAGGCTTGCTAGCTGAGTAATAAATTGGGACTGAGCAGCTCCATAAAGTTGAATCTTAATTCCTGGGCTTGAAGTTGTAGGATGGGGTGGTAAAGCTGATGGAATGGCAGGATGTTTCTAAACCAAATGTGCCTGCCCTTAGTTACACTGCCACAAAGAGTATAAATGATGCTGCATACGTAACTGAAGTGCTGAAAATGGCTTTTTGTTGGTGTTGCTTGCCTTGTTCAGTTGTCCGCTTAATATCAGCTGTTTGTGCTTTACATCTTTGTCGGTGGCAGCAGATCTTGTGCCTGGCGGTCAGGTCCCTGGCAGGTCGGGGAGAGAGCCTAAGCCTTGCCTTCCAGTCCTGTGCTTAGTGCTGAAGCCCTGGTGCCGTGACACCAGCCTATAGGAAATTTTTGTGCTTAAACACTTTCAAGGACCTTCTTGAAATATTTCATTATCTGAGGAATTTCATGGAATACCCAGAAGGTGATTATAAACCCTTGGAATGTGGCTGCCTCTCCATAAAACAGTCCAGCCGAACAGCATTTTGAGGTGACTCTCGAATAAGAAACCTCATCAAGATTTTCTGTTTTTGCAGATTTGGATTTGGTTCCTGCAACCCTTGGGCTGTTTGTTCCTCACAGTAGAGGAACACCTGCCCAAGCTGCCTGCTCTCCGGTGCTCCAGCGCTTCGCTGCCTGCCTCAGTACCATCAGCAAAGCTAATGCTTGCCCGGTGGCTGCGGTGCCAGCACGCCCTAGGGAAACCTGAATACCATTCTCAGTGCACAGGTCTGTTCTGGTGATGAAAAAAGTACTCTGTTCTGCTGCTACGTGGCCAAAGAGTGGGCAAGGGTCCTGCTGCAAGCCCTCTGGCCAGGCTGAGGTGTACTGCCAGAGCTGGAGCCTCGGGAGGGTTCAGAACTGGATTTAGAAGTATGATCGGGTTTCCTAAGAAGGATGTTTGCAGGACTGCCCTGCCCGTCAGTCTGTCCTTCACCTCTCTAAGAGCTTCTGCTTGCTAATTTGACAGAAAGAGCTTTATATTTTTTTTTTTAATTTAAAAACAATTAAAAAATAGGCAGCCAGGTAGGTGGGAGAGTTTTGGCTAAAAGGACACACCAAAGCTCACTGCTCTCCTCTGTACGTCCCATGCAATGCGCAATGGGCTCCGACAGCCAAACCGTGGCAGAAACCTCAGTGAGATTTCCTGCCTTGCTGGACATAGGAGTCTGTCCCTCAGGGACTTTCTCTTTTTGTGTGGACTCTTTTGTACGTAGTAAGACAAAATGTCTGGTGGAAGCTTCCTCTCTAATTAGGATATTCGTCGTTTCTCTTCCGTGTGGATTCTCTGTAGCCTCATAAGGGGTTTTGTTCAGCCTGTAATTCAATTAAGAAATCGAGCAAGAGATGCAAATTTTTTTAGCCTCATTGGTTTCAGTGCTCGTGGCTACATCTGAAGAGAACATCTCCTGCTTAGTACAGCAGGGCAGCTTAGGGAGGAAGCATTTTTCTGGGCTTCAGCTGCGATTTCAGGTGCTGCTGGAGGCTTGTGGATGATTTTTGTCCCTTTGGAGTAGAGGAAAGACTGCGGTTACCTGTCAGTGATGGTGTCTTGGTTTAAACCTTCGATAGAAACGTGCTTTCCAGCCGGGTGACTTCTGTCAAAGGTCGTTAGCTGGTGTGAATTAGACTTCAAACAGCTGGTGGGTGGCGAGTGATACCAGGGGACAGGACACACAGTGGTGACTGTCAGACCAGCTGCTCTTGCACGTGTCCTTCTGTGCTAGCTGGGGAGCGACCTGCCCGCCGAGGAGTACGAGACTGGGCTCTGATGCCTCATAGTACTTGCATTTAAAAAGTGCCATCTTGTATCTTGCTTCCTGCTGGTTTGTGCTTTCTCTTGTTGTCGGGTGCCTTGGCTGTACTTTTCTGGCTAGAGCTGCTTAGGGGTCCTGTAGATGCCTTTTTAGATTGCCTTTGTTAGACAAAGTTGACTTGGCTTTTTTAGGAATTTGTGCCGTTGACAGGTAGGAGTGGCTGAGACACAGTCTGGGCTCTTCGGCATTGCTTGGGGAAGGCAGAAGCAGTCTGGGCTGATCTTGGTGTGCTTGAGGACTTGTCTTTTGGTACAGAAATCCACGCTTTAAAACTATATAAAACTCGTCTTTGTCCCTGCGAATTCACATGTAAGCCAGTTGGACCCCCATGTAAATCGTTTCTAGACTGGAATCAGACTTCAGTGAACACAACCTGCTATGGCACAGTGAGCACGTGGAGGGCCGGGGAATTTATCTCGAGAGTCCAATATCTTCTATTTCCAGTGTTTCTAGCAATCAGTGCCCCTCAAATCCGAGCGCACTGCCATGGGGACTGGTGTGCTGTCTCGTGTATGCTAACCAGAGAGATAACACTTTTTGTGGTCCAAATTAAAATTGCTCTGATATTTCAGAGTGGTGCTTTGGGCTCGTCTCTGTCGGCTGCCTCTCTCTGCTGCCTACCTGGGTGCTTCTGCCAGCCCGGGTTTCCTCTGTCCCGGGCTCTCCCGCAGGATGGCTTCCGCTAAAATGCTTTTCTGTAACACCACTGTCTTCACTTCAGCTTTTAACTTCAAGCAAATTCAGCAAGATATGAAGCTTTCCTGACAAAAGAGAAATCTAGAGTCAAAAATACCTATTTTATCTTGGTGCCTTGAGTCCTGTTTTTTACTAAATCTTGGAAACTGGTAAGTGTTCGTATGCGAGTATATATATAAATGCCTGTAGTGTTTTGTCTTCAAAATATGCATTTTTATAGCATTTGTATGGAAGGAGCTCTTAGCCTCATCCTTTTTTTTTTTCCTTAACCTATTGTGGTTTAATTTCCTGTGGATTTTAGTACTAGCTTTCGCTTACATTCCCTTAAACATAGAATTAAATATTAGGATTTTTACACTTTCTTGCTCTGCTTCCAGACAAAACCGGGAGTTACAAGTAGTGTTTTGAGGGGCTTGCTCTGGCTAGCTGTGCACTGGAAACCCAAGCAAAGCCAAAGCCACGTTAAACTGCATGCCCTTAGGCAGACAGACCCTTGCTCTGCCCTGCTACAGCTGTATATTTAGCCTATATGCCCTTTCCAATAACAGCCGGGAGAAGATGCCTAGAGAGGAATGGGGGTCATCGCTTCCCTGAATGCCGTCCCGGGATCCTGCTATCTGTCACGAAGTGCTGTTTGAGCCAGGAACACTGCCTTGCTAACTCTACCTTCTATAAAATTGTCCCATCCCACGCTTTTTTTTTTTAACCCACATGAAGTTTTAACATTCATGTTCACAACCCTGTTGGGTCCCAGGGAAACTCATTTTATTTGGGTTTGAGCCTGGTTTGGGTTAGTTTGGCTTCTGGTCCTTTTATTAGACAAGAGCATGAGCCCTTGTTCCCCATCGCCCGCATGCCCCAGTGCATCCCGCTTCGTTCTCCCCCAGCTCCCTCCAGGCAGGATCCATTTTGTACCTTTGATCCCCATCGCCCTTCCCTGCCAGCCCTCCCTCGAGACGGGGCTCGCTCGCAGGGTGCAAGCAGTGTTTAACGTGTGGGGTGGCAGTGGTGAAGGTGTCCTCGGTGATTATTTGGAGTCCCCTGCTTGTTGGTGGATGTTTATATCCTAATTTGCCTGTTCGCTGCCAGCACCCAGGAAAATGGCAGTTCTACCCGACTGCGATGTTTATGATTACAGGGAAAAAACGATCTCTGAGGCCTTCTGAATACTTGGGAAGATAATATCTGAGTTTCCTTTCAACTGAACGCACTTGAAGATATGATCTGAGTTGGCTGTCTGGGAATAACAAAGTGGGAGGAAGGGATTTATTGTGGTTGCTGAAACTTTTCATCCAAAAGTCAGAAGCCTGGCCCGGCCAAAGCCTGTGGCGGCCGTTCAAGGCACGGCTCAAGCACGGGACACGGGCTGCAAGGGGCTGAGCAAGCTGGGGGACATCCGTACAGTCTTCTAGCGACAAGCGTCAGGTCACCGTAGCCACCCCCTCCTGCCTTCCCAGGGCTGCAGGAGGCTGCGGAAGGCACTTGCCTCCAGAAGGAGTTGTATTGCTGCACCTCGCAGGGGAAGCGTACTACTCTGCAGGGGAAGTGTCAGTCGGTGTGCCTGGTCCCAGGCTGCGGGAGGACCGCGAGCAGGTTTTGTTGGCCAAGGGGAGATGTGAGATGCAAATGACAGGGCTGTGGAAACGCTTCATCCCTTCTTGGTGGCAGAAAAGTGTAGTTTTCAAATAAAAGGAAGAGGAAGCTTTCTACTACCTTCCATTAAGTGACAGGAAAGTTAAATACTTACTCTTACAGTGCTTACTCCAGCAGAATAAAAACCGCTGCGAGGTGTCGATTGCTGTGACCACTTCCCATACAAGCTTCATCAAGCTGCTTGTCGGCATGTGTGACTTGAAGCAACGAGTCAGTGACAATTTGCAGCCAAGTTCCCCATCAGCAG
>NW_010559785.1:29109-32637 GCF_000687285.1 Phaethon lepturus
GCAGGAAGGTGCTGCTTGTTTCTCTGCCCAGCACACATTTTTAGCATGGTTTGTTTGGTTTTGTTTTTTTGCCCCCTAGATTGTTTTTCAGTGTTAGAGTTTCCTGTTACACCAGATGTGCTGGAGATGAGCAATGCAGAAATACAAGAAAGGACAACACTGAAAAAGGCATTTTTTTGTGTGTGTATGTCCTTTGAGCTAGATGTCAGTTTTGTCGGGCAGCTAACTTGGTGACAGTACAGGTTGGGCATAGCAATGGAACAGTGTTGAAATACAGTTTTAGGATGAAGAATCGAGTACCTCCTGGCTGATGGTGTCTAAGGCGACCAGCTAATGATGGCAAGCTTGTCAACCGGCTGCGTGTGGCAGAGAGTGGAAGGGGCTCCTGGGGTTTCAGGAGCGCTGACCTGGGGTGCTCTGCTGAGAAGGTTTTCCCTTGCAGTCCGATCTCTGATGCCGAGCTGCCTGGTACTTTGGTTTTGATGTATGCATGGCTATAGGCAGGCAGCTGTAATTGCAGCATTAAGCCATAAAGTTGTGAATTAACTTCTCTTTTTAGAGAGACATCCAGTCTCGGTGTAAAGCCAGCGTCCCTACGGATACCTCGTTAGCGCCGTGCAGGAGGGGATGCCATCGAGCACAGCTGAGCGAGGAGCTACGGCTAGTGGTGAATCTTCCTTCCTCCGCCTTGCCTGTTCCCTCGCAGCAGCTGCGTGCCGGTTAGTCTGTGCGTGACAAATGCATCTCTGTGCAGTTGCCCTCCTGAACGTCCCTTTCCATAACTCATCCCAGGCACAGCAGCGTCTGGAGCCTGGGTCATCTTCTGCACATGTACGTGGCTGAAGCCATCGAGGTTGGAAATAACCCTCCGAGTCATTTGCAGCACATTCCCAGCTTATAACGTAGGCTGTTGGAGGGGCTGCTGCCTTTGTTCCAGGGTACGGCCGGAGCTGGGCAATGTGGAAACTCTTACTGTTTCCTAAATTTCACGCTCCAGAGTGTTCTTTGTGCACATAATGCGTCAAGCTTGCAGGCTGGCTTGCACTTAGTCTTGAGGAGACTGTATCCGCTAGTTCATAAACTCGGTGATGGGCTGCTCTGCCCAGACGCACTGCCTCCAAGCTGTTTGTCCCTCCTGCCCCCCTCCCCAGTCTCCTTTAGCACAGCGCAGACGTGCACGGAGCACCGGCCGCCTCTGCCTGGACCGCGCCGCTGGGCTGGCACCGTCGGTGCCTGCTGTCGCGTTTTGGACCAGGGGAGCACATACGGCAGAGTGCCATCTTGGTGTGCCTGGCCGGTGACGCCGGATTTCATCATTCCTCCTGCTTGCTGCCTTGACACGCACACACGCAGTAGCTGACGGGACTTGCCCAGAGATCCTCCTGTGGAAACACGCACAAGAGATCTTTGCAGAGACGATAGCTCTGCTCTGGAAAGTTGCACTTGCCCTTTTTATCTCAGTCTGAGTTTGCGTCGTTAGAAAAGGGCCGCTCATTTAACGCTTCCTTTAATGAGGATATTGGTTAAATAAGTAATCAGGTAAGTGGGATTCCTCTTAACTCTCCTAAATACCTTCTTATCTGGAGTAGAGTGTTGCACGGCAGTTACCTGAGCTTTCTGCATGCTAGGCTCATTGGCATTAATATGCTGGCAGTGATTAATTACCACAGCCCAGTGATGTGATTGTGGGCTTGAGCAATTGGATTAGATGCCGCTGGATGGAGACTTCACTTTTACTGGTTCTTGCTGAAACGGTGGTTTAGTTGGCCACAGAGGAAGAGTGATTTCTAGGGCAGTCGCGCTCCTGCTGCCGGGACTCTTCCTGTGGCCCGACACGCCTGATTCTGCGGTGGGCAGAAGGGAAGGTCTCTGAGAAGATGCATGGCTGGGAGTAACTACTTCGTCCTTGTCTCAGTCCCTCGTTTCAGTCCCATCTTCTGTCTGCACTGTTCTGCGTTCCTGAATAATGAAGGTAGAGCATGTCCTTAACATGTCAGTGGGCCTCGTAGCTGCATGGAGAAGGAGCAAGCTCCAGCATTGTCTTGACAAGTCAGCATTCATATCAAGCGCGGCATCATATCAACATAACTTCACCAAGCAGGCCTAGTTCCATGTCTCTGAGATATGGGGGTTTGGCATTGGAGATCAGGCATCAACATTGGCACGTGTGCCGAGCACTAGGACTGAAGCAGATGTTGATACTGACTTTGATGTTTCATCCAACGCTCTGGAGGCTCAAAGTTGAGACCAAAAGAGCTCTCACAGAAGCAGGAGGATAAAGAAGAAGTCGGTTCTTTCAGAAGATCAGACGGAATGAAACATCCTGAAATTCAGGACTAACTTGAACCTTTGTGTTTGTTCTGCGGAACTGGGCAGTACAGATCCTGCTGGAAGAAGGAGCAGTGTGCCATGTGGAGAAGCTGGGGTGGTCTAGCTTTCCCTTGTAACTTGAAAGTGCCATCTAAGTCTGCTGGCCCTGGGTGCTTCCCAGAGATCAGCAGATGACCTTGCAGAATGCCATCTGAGTTTGAGTTTTGGCTCTATTTTGAGCTTGTGTGAAACTGTGTGGAGCGTTGAGATTTTTTGCTCAGCTCCAGCTCCATTGCTGGTTGTGGATGATGATCCTGAACGCTGTCTTTTTCCGCATATGACTGGGATGATGTTTCAAACGAGCAAGTCTGGGTTTTGCCTGTGGTAGTACCATGTGAAATGGTTTGGTCTTGAACTTGACAGAGGATCCATGCAGGTCCCCAAGTGCTTGTTCTAGCCTCGCTGCAGGTTCATTCTGTTATGCAGCTGTATCAAGACCTGCAGTGCTGGTGGCTGGTGGACTTGCTGAGCAGGACTACTGGCTTTTAGGCAGAGGACCTCCTATCCCAAAAAGCGTTCTGCCTTGAAGCAGTAGTCCACGGACCTCAGCACTGTGGGGCAATGCCTTGTTCCAGCTATCTGTAGAGCTGTACCACCCTGCCCTTCCTCCTTAGCACACAGTGTGAGAGGCTGGCACTGTTTCAGCTTCTGTCCATTGTTTGTTGAGGTGGAGCTGTGTTAAGAAGAGATTTTTTTGGTGGTGCAAGCTTGTTCTCAGCTTTTCTGTTTTTTTTCCAGATAGATTGTTATCAGATACTGAATTCCTCCTATACCTCCTGTGTGCTTTGCTTCCATATGTGGAGACTGTTCTTCTGTATTTCCCCAAAAATGAAATCCTGAATTTGTGCAACCTGCGAGTGTCACACAAGAGCTTTGCAGCCAGTGCTTGTGTTGCCTGGCTGAGAGGCACATATTGGTGTTTGTTGCCTGCTCCGATAATCGTTTCTGAAATGGGTGGTGACTTCACCTTCCTCTCCTGCTTTCCACAGATATCTAAGAACCAGCTCCTTTCTTCCCAAATACTCCTCTCTGTCCAACAAAAATGCCCCAGGCCGGATCACGTCATCTGGCTGAGGAACACAGAGCTGCACCACGCTCCTGCACGAGCTGCACCGCAGCCGTGACAGGCCAGGGGCAGGGGCTGGGCGGGAGGGGGGG
>NW_010559785.1:32668-43855 GCF_000687285.1 Phaethon lepturus
AGGGGGTGGTGCCGAACCTCTCCAGGTGTCTTTAGGGCTCCGTGCGGTTGTATGCTGGTTTTCTGTCTGTCTGTCTGGTTGTCTGGGGTGTTTCTCCTCTGCTCAGGTATGGAGGCCTAGCACAGCTGTGAGAGGCAGCGATCTTTCCATGCTGATAGCATCTTGGCCCCGCAGCAGCCACGGGGCTGCCGGCTCCTGCGGCTGCATTCCTCCCCCAGCTCCCGGCCAGCCTCTCATCCTGCCCGTGCTTGCTGTGCAGGTTGCTGTCTTGTCCCTGGCACTGCAGGACTTTCCAAGGAGCAGGCTTCAGGAGAGGTAGCTCACGGACAAGGCGTCACTGCGGTGTCTCTACCCCAGACTCCACAGAGGGCAAATGAAGGTGGTTCCTTTCTGCATTTTTAAGGCAAGGATGAGAGTCCCCCAACTTCCCGCTGTGATGGTCAGTGGCCTCCTCAGGACCTCTTGCAGATCTCTGCTCCATCTCTGTAGCTCATTCACACAGCCTGTTGGATGTTCTCCACCAGACATATCTACCATGGCAGTTGTCTACTCTCTGAGGTGACTGGGTTCATCCAAAATCAATTGATGTGTGTGTCACTGTCATCCTCTGACCACACAGGCAGCTGGTAGGAGAGATGTCCTTCACTGCCCAGCCACTTCATCTTTTGTGATGATAACCTGAGAAGCAGCTCAGGCATCTCGTTCCAGGTGAAGACCACCATGTGCTCGGTTGCCTTTGGCAAGAGCCTGGCCTTGGCTTCCCTGTTGTTTCGTCTGGTGTATTCCCGTCCCAGTTGGTTCAGGCAGTCAGAAGGACGGGAGCAGTGGGGGAATGGGCTTTTCTTCTGGCACTGGCATCTCACACCAACCAGCTTCCCATCTCTCTTGTGGTTTCCAACAACGTTATTCTGCCTCCGGTGCTTCTTTTGCCTTTCACTTGAGACAGGTTTTCCGCAACTGACAGCGGTCAGATCAGATATCTGCCTCGTGGATGCTGCAGCCAGAGGTTGTTGCATTTGGGTCATGATTTCCACCACCCACAGCCCTCTCTGCTAGGTGTGACTGTGCTTGCTGTGCCAGTGGGCTTGGGCTGGGAGATGTCAGCTCCTCTGCATGAGTGGTTTGTTGTAAAAAGGCCCATCAAGGGGTGAGGATGCTCTAGTCCCTGCACGCTGCCTCTCATCGTCTCTAGAGGGTAGGTTTTAGGGTGAGCAACCAAATCTTCTCTCTCCTATTTTGGTAACCTTGGGCTTGGTTGCCTGCCTGGAGAGGCTCTGCCTGCTTCTGCGAGCCCACAGTAGGCAATACGTGCTTGCCTGGCCACAGCACAGCGGGTCGGCTGGTCCTGCTGTCGTGCTGCCCTGGGAGCTCTGCAAGGGCAAGACGCAGTAGGATTTCCCTTCCCACCCAGTCTGGCTCCAGAGTCTCTTGGGACAGCCTGATGTGCATCACACAACGCAGCTGGAACAGGCTAAAATAAATCAGAGCCGTGCTCAGAGGACTGGGAGCTGTCAAGATGTGCTCTTTGTGATTAACAGTTGGGCTGGGTTTGGGAATTTGGAGCTGCTTCTCAGCCTGGAAAAAAGGAGTTGGTTCAAGACGGGCACGTGCGGGGCCTGCGGAAGCCCCATCCCATGTGCTCCTGGGGCTGCGCAACACCCGCTTGGTCTGTTTGTCCTCCAGTCCTGCATGCGCCACGGCCCCGCTCCCTACTGCAGATGAGTTAGAGGGCTGTGCGAGCGCGAAGAGTGGGCAGCGCTGCTAGAGCAGGCAGTACGGCTTCCCCCAGGACCTCAGGTGGCTCCGTCCTCTTTCAGGAACCCACTTGCTCTCCTGCAAACAGGCTGTGAAGAGGAACACGGCGGGGGGGTGTACAGATCCGTGACTCCTGCGTGCCGTGGCTAAACGCAGTCAAGAAGCAGCTGGGGAGGCAAAGGCAATAAGGCACCAAAGGAACGGAGGAGGAAGAGGAGAGCTCTGATCCAGGGGACCGGAGAGAGGTGGGGAGGAAGCAAGTGAAAAGAGAAAACAACGGAGTGAGGGAGAGCTGGAGGTGACCCTTGGCAGAGTGTGGGGCCGGGCGAGCTGTGCAAGCAGCAGGGAGCTGGATGGCAGGTAGCAATGTGTGTATAGCTTACTCCAGGCTGATTTTGGGGTATGAATACATATCAAAAGCAGCAGGTCGAGGGGGGGGATTCTGCCCCTCTGCTGCGCTCTGGTGAGACCCCCCTGCAGTGCTGCGTCCAGCTCTGGAGCCCTCGGCACAGGAGAGACATGGACCTGTTGAAGAGGGTCCAGAGGAGGCCACAAAAATGACCAGAGGGCTGGAACAGCTCTGCTGGGAGGACAGGCTGGGAGAGTTGGAGTTGTTCAGCCTGGAGAAGAGAAGGCTCTGGGGAGACCTTATTGCAGCTGCCAGGACTGAAAGGGGGCTTAGAAGAAAGATGGGGACAGACTTTTTAGCAGGGCCAGTACCAATAGGACAAGGGGTAATGGTTTTAAACCAAAAGAGGGCAAATTTAGACTAGATAGAAGGAAGGCATTTTTTCCCAGTGAGGGTGCTGAAGCACTGGCCCAGCTTGCCCCGAGAGGTGGTAGATGCCCCATCCCTGGAAACATTCCAGATCAGGCTGGACGGGGCTCTGAGCAACCTGCTCTAGTTGAAGATGTCCCTGCTCATTGCAGGGGGATTGGGCTAGATGGCCTTTAAAGGTTCCTTCCAGCCCAAACCATTCTATGATTCTATGTATTGTTGGCCCCCACGTAAGTCTAAACACACTAATACAAAAAGCTGGAACTGAGAGGAGACCTGGCTTGAAAGCCAGGCTCATGGGTCAGAGGAGCAGAAGTATCTGTTGTGCATCAAGATGGCAGCTTTGGAGTACTGAAGGCTTCTTGGTGCCTTCATACTGGGTAACTGGCATTTAAATCTACTGATGCCCCAGTCTGACTTCAGCTTGCCTTGAAAGGTCACCTATTACTGCTGTGCTTTGTCTCAGCTTTGGTTGTATCTGCCTGGGTGCCGTCTCCCTCATTATGCCTATCTTGGGTTGCTGTGCCTCCAGAACAACAGAAACATGGTTGTGTGCATGGACAAGCAGGAAGACCTTGTTTCTCTAGAGATACTGTACGTCAGAAAAGGAGCTGAGAGGCTCTTGCTCTCTTTACTTGGTAGCGCTAACACTTGCGGTTAAATCAAAAAAATGAAACTCAGAGGGTAGAGAGGCAGGTAGCCCTCCATCCATTGCAAGAAGATCTGTATGCGTTAGCTGGCTGGCTTGGATATCATAATTAATGTGTTGATTGGATTTCCTTTGTTTAATCAGGTTCTGGGGACTCCTAGGATGAGGCTGCTGTGAAGGACTGGCGGAGCCCCTGCCTACGCTGCGGTGCCTGCAGATCCCCTGCGGTCCCCTTTCTGGCTGGAGCACCGTCACCAAGGCTGCCGGGAAGAATGACTGTTGGATGCCCACTGCAGCCCCCTTTCCTGGGGAGGACTTGGCTCCTTGTGCTGCTGCTGGTGGCCTCTGCTCACTGCCACTGGCCCAGCGAGCCGGCAGAAGTGGTTCGGGACTGGGAAAATCAGCTAGAAGCCTCCATGCACTCCGTGCTCTCAGACCTCCGGGAGACTGTGCCGGCTGTGGTGGGCATACCAGACAGCTCTGCCGTGGTGGGACGCTTCTTCAGAGTCTCCATCCCCACGGATTTAATTGCTTCCAATGGAGAAGTTGTCCAGGTGAGAAATGCCGTTCCCTGAGACTCGTTCAGTTACATTTTTGCAGGCGTTGAGCTAGTCACCCCGCTACAGGCGAGGGTGCTGTGAAGCAGCCTTAAGGTTTTATAGGACTATGGGAGAAGGATTTAAAAAAAAAAATATATATATAGATATATATAAACTTACTCACCTCATTGCAAATTTCCTTTTTGCTTTAATGAAGACAGGAGACTTCTCTCCTTGGGGATGACTGATTTGGTTTATTGGCTGTATTTAAACTGTGAGATACTCTGCCTCTGGAACGATGGGCACATTCATAAGGAGTTGTTGCCTCAGAATCTGGGGAGCCACAGATTCCCTGGGGCTGCTGCTGCAGTGCCCGGGGAGTTTGCTTCGCTGTGGTAACAAAGCATTGCTAGAAAAATAGACCTTGTTCTGCCAGCGGGGCTGTGGGCTGCCTTTGACACAGTCTCTCTCAACCTCATCCCAAAGTCCTCTTGGGAAAGATGGGAGCCTTTCTCTTTATCCAACTTGCCCTCCTGCCAATGGCACTGCAGACACTTGAAAACTGAGTTTTGGAATCAGTCCGGGGGGGGGGAGAAGTGTCAGAATAGCCCGGGGGAGGGTAGGCACGCTGCAGAACACAGGCTTGCTCATCTTTAGCTCTTTCCTGGGAGGGTGCTGGGAACTTGTCTTCTTTGCATCTGCTTGCTTGGATCATGGAGAGTTCAGAAAATGCTGGTTTTTAAAAGAAAACAGAATTACCTTCCAATATTGGATTTTTTTTCAGAGAGCAAAATTGAAAAATAGCTTTAAAAACCCATTTTTAGAAAACATTGTAAAAAAGACAGCCTTCTGGTGCGTCTCAGAAGATGAGAGGGAGATGGAGAGCGAGTCAGGAGCAAGTCTGACACCTCAGCTTCTCCTTGAAGGCAGGTTTGGTTTAGCTCTGCGTACTGTCACACAATTATCTCGATCCAGATACGTGATCTCGCCGGCTCCAGTGAGGGTGCTGGGACCGTGGTGTGCCAGTGGTAGGCAGAAAATCTGAAGAATGCATCTGTTATTGACAGACGGTTAGATGGGGAGGAGGAAGGTGGTGGGTGAGCCCCGGGTTAGAGTCGGAGAAGGGGACGAGCCAGTTTCAAAGCAAAGGCTGTGACATTTAATTGCCTCTGCGGCCAAGGAGACCGGCTCGGACGGGAGGCAGTGGTGCCTGCCCTGCTTTAACCCCAGCCTGTTTTTCTGAGCGCAGGGCACCTGTATAGCATCAGGCTGCAAGGGTCCAGATGGGTGCGGTGAGCCCAAGATCTTGTGTTACAGAAATGATAACTTTGGTTTGGGATTTTGCATTGGAGTGGCTTGTTCTGTTGTTGCCTGGTGGCTACTTCGATGGCAAGAATAATTTTCAGTGTTTGTTTAATACCATAGCTTCCTCCTCCTCTTCCAGGCACAAAAGGCATCTGTGATGGTTCCAGTAGGTGCGGGAAAATCCTGATAGATTATTTCAACCCCATCTGGTAGCTTCAAACAATACCTCTGCCTTCAGTGTGGAGGCGTGTTTGCTAACACCAATAGATGCCTGAAGAGCTGCAAATGGACCGTGCTGGAGCAGGACCCAACAGTTGCTGGTTCTGTGTAGTTCAGCAAATACTGGAAGCGATTTTCATGCTCGTCCATGGGCTTGCCCAGATGCGTGTTGCATCTGTTCACCTTGAAATTGATTTTAAAAATGCGGCAGGCTCTAGGGCACTGTTAGCAGCCTCGCTTAGCTGGCGTATCTGGAAGGTCTCTCCCATGCAGAGAACGCGTGTTGGCTGCTGAGCACAGCTGACCTTTGCTATGGGGATTTGATTCCTGGCTAGCTAGAACTGCGTGGGCAATTTTGGGTGCTGGGGTGCATTTTTGTTTTACTGTAAAGTTTCAGGACAAGTTGCTCTGGTCTTTTTCTCAGGCTGCCTGGCATTTCTCAGCTGGAGCAGTAAAAGTGTAATACTTCTGGATCTTGCTAGCTGGTGTATTTAAACACTAATAAGAAAGAATAAGGGCTGTGCCCTTTGAGGTAAAGCAGTGGGTTGGAGTTTACAATAAGAAGTGGTTGCTTCTCTCAGTCCCTTTACATTTTGAAGAAATTGGGTATAATTTCCTGGTTTTTAAAAAAAGCTGACTTTTGGATGTCCCCAAACTCCCAGGAACTTCCTATCTGGAGCCTGAAGAAGGTGTGACTGCCTCATTTCTAGATCGTTCCCACTGATTATTTCTAAGCTCAGTTCGTATTGCGGTGGCGATCACCTTGAAGCTGCTTCTCAGAATCCTCTCCCTGCTTGTTAGCAGATTCCAGCCAGCTTGTAGACAAAATACTTTTCTCTGCAAACTCGGTTGTGGGATGGAAACAATGCCAGGCATCCGCAGCGTAGCGGAGGAGTGCCTCGCAGGCACGCACTCCGGCACAGCTACGTGGGCTCTGCGCGTTATCAGGTATGTGCTCCTGGGAGTAGCCGCCGGTGCTTCCCTGCCACCCCCAAGCTGCTTAGGAACAGGTGAGATTTTATGGTTAAGTACAAAAGCAAGTTTATTCTAACACACTCGGGGAGCTAGTCGGGATGCAAAGGGGGACACAGAAAAGAAGACAAAAAACAAACAAACAAACAAACAAAAACCCAACAAAAAAAACAACAACAACAAAAAAAACCCACCCAAAAAACTACTTTGTGTCTTAATTTCAGAGTCTCGTTTCCATGTTGCTCAGAGCCAGCAGCCAGCAAGGCTTTGTGGCTGTTGTAACTCACGGCTGGCAATCAGAAACTCCCTTCTCTTGCCGAGCGGGTGCCTTGGTCAGGCACTGACGTGTCCTCTGAAGGGTGGCTGCAGCTTGCAGGTATTTCAGCTGTTGAATTTGGTGGCAGTTCAGTCCAGGTGCTGCCCTGTAGCTTCCTCACTACAGCAAGGCTTCTCACTGCAAGATTGCTCTCCTGGTATCTGAAGGTATCTTGGACATGAAAGCTCTTTGCTGTGCCTTCCTAAAAGGGTTAACATCTTGCAGCCTTTCCTTGACACAAAATTTGACACCAAAACCTTGGCATTTTTACAAGAGTTGGGTTAAAACATCTCCCCCATATCATACAACACCCCTGCCGTGCAGACAGGTCATGCGAGGGTGTGCGGTTTCCCACTGGCTCCTGGCAGATACTGGCAGGATAACTGGGGCTGTTGGTGCTGCTACTCCCATGATCTCCTTATCCCGTTTCCACCAAAGGCTGTGTGGACTCTGACCTGTTACCTCTCAGCTGTGTCCTGTTGTTGAAGAACAGGTCATGCTCAGGCCAAAGACCAGGTGGATTTCCTGTTCCTGCCAATTCCATTTGAAGCTGCTCCAGAATTTGGCTGCTGTGATTAAAAATGCAGCTTCTAGCCTAAATTTAGAGATGGCTAGAAATATTTATATGTGCTGCCCTTTAGCTTAAATCAATTCTACCTTCATAATATTTACTTCCTTTATGTATTTATAAGTGACAGGCATATTCCTCTGTCTTGATTTTATTAGATTAAGCAAAAGCCAACCTTTAGTCTTTTTCATAAAAATAAGCTTTTTTTCCTCTCCTCATCTTTGCAGCTGTTGTCTGCACTTCTTCCAACCTGTGTTTATTTTTCTTATGTTTGCATGACCACAGCTACACAGAATAGCCTAGATGAAATTTTCCCAGAGGCAATAAAGGCATCAAATCTTAGAATCACAGAATCACTTAGATTGAAAAAGACCCTTAAGATCATCGAGTCCAACTGTTAACCTAGCACTGCCAAGTCCACCACTAAACCATGTCCCTAAGTGCCCCGTCTACACGTCTTTTAAATACCCCCAGGGATGGTGACTCAACCGCTTTCCTGGGCAGCCTGTTCCAATGCTTGACAACCTTTTTGGTGAAGAAGTTTTTCCTAATATCCAGTCTAAACCTCTCCTGTCGCAACTTCAGGCTGTTTCCTCTTGTCCTATTGCTTGTTACTTTGGAGGAGAGACCAACACCCACCTCGCTACAGCCCTCTTTCAGGTAGTTGTAGAGAGCGATGAGGTCTCCCCTTTTCCAGACTGAACAACTCCAGTTCCCTCAGCTGCTCCTCGTAAGACTTGTGCTCTAGACCCTTCGCCAGCTTTGTTGCCCTTCTTTGGACACGCTCCAGCAACTCAATGTCCTTCTTGTAGTGAGGGGCCCAAAACTGAACACAGGATTCGAGGTGCGGCCTCACCGGGGGGACGATCACTTCCCTACTCCTGCTGCCCACACTATTTCTGATGCAAGCCTTGGCCCATCAATCCAACCTGTTCAGATCCCTCTGTAGAGCCTTCCTACCCTTCAGCAGATCAACACTCCTGCCCAACTTGTTGTTATCTGCAAACTTACTGAGGGAGCACTCGCTCCCTCTGTCCAGATCATTGATACAGATATTAAACAGAACTGGCCCCATACTGAGCCCTGGGGAACACCGCTTGTGACTGGCCTCCAAGTGGATTTAACTCCATTCATCACAACTATTTGGGCCTGTCCAAGCCATGAGCAGCCAGTTTCTTCAGGAGAATGGTGTGGGAAACAGTGTCAAAGACTTTACTAAAGTCCAGGTAGACAACATCCACAGCCTTTCTCTCATCCACTGAGAGAGTCACTGTGTCAGAGAAGATCAGATTCATCAAGCAGGATCTGCCTTTCGTAAACCCAAGCTGACTGGGCCTTATTTGCCTGGTTGTCCTGTACGTGCAGTGTGATGGCACCCATGACGATCTGCTCCATAACCTTCCCCAGCACTGAGGTCAGACCGACAGGCCTGTAGTTCCCTGGATCTTCCTTCCAGCCGTTCTTGTAGATGGGCATCACATTTGCTAACTTTAAGACAACCGGGACCTCCCCAGGTAGCCAGGACTGCTGATAAATGATGGAAAGTGGCTCAGTGAGCACCTCTCCCAGCTCCCTCAGTACCCTTGGGTGGATCGCATCCATCCCCATAGACTTGTGTGTGTCTCAGTGGTGTAGCAGGTCGCTAACCATTTCCCCTTGGACTGTGGAGGCTTCATTCTGCTCCCTGTCTTCCAGCACGGGGGCCGGGTACCCAGAGAACAACTCGTCTTACTATTAAAGACTGAGGCAAGGGCGGCATTAAGCACCTCAGCCTTTTCCTCATCCTTTGTCACTATGTTTGCCCCTGTATCCAATAAAGGATGGAGATTCTCCTTAGCCCTCCTTTTGTGGTTAATGTGTTTAGAGAAATAGGAGAGACTAGTTGGCTTACTGACCAACAGTGTCAGGAAGCTCTCTTCCACGGTCCAGGAATCTCCTAGACTGTTTCCTCTCTGCTGTATTGTATTTCCAGCAGACATCTGGTAAGTTGAAGTCCCCCATGAGAACAAGGGCTGGCGATTTGTGAGCCTTCTCCCAGGTGCTTATAGAATATTTCATCTGCCTTTTCATCCTAGTTGGGAGATCTATAACAGACTCCCACCGTATCTGCCTTGTTGGCCTTCCCCCCAATTCTTGCACATAAACAATTGATGCTATCATCATCAGCATTAAGCTCCAGACAATCAAACCACTCCCTGACATACAGAGCCACCCCACCACCTCTCCTTCCTTGCCTATCCCTTCCGAAGAATTTATAGCCATCCATTGCAGCACTCCAGTTGTGAAAGTCATCCCACCATGTTTCTGTGATGGTGAGTATATCCGTTTTCCTGCTGCACAATGTCTTCCAGCTCTTCCTGTTTGTTGCCCATGCTGCATGCATTGGTGTAGATGCACTTCTGTTGGGCTATTGATCCCACCACCTTCTTGTCAGGAGAAGCCCTAACTCCTACATGACCATTCTCAGGCGCTTCCGTGGTTTCTAATACATCAATAACTCTTGTGTCTTGCTGCCAGGTGGATCTCCATCCCCTACCTCCACAGAGATGGCAAACTGAAGGACCTTGCTAGCACACCGTCCCTCAAATGGCACGCCACCCCCAGGCTTATCTCTAGCAAGCCTGGTTTTATCCCTTTTATTTTCCTCTTCTCTTCTATAAATAACCTTATTTGATATATCCTACAATTGTTTGCTTTTCCATGTCTGCCTTGCTTCGGCTCAGATGTCTTGCCATCAGCTGAAATACCCAGGTCTGTAGGTATTTTGTGCTTCTGGTTGTTGAGGTTCCAGAAGAGGACGTTAGCCAAGGTGTGCAATCATTGATTTTGCGCTTGCTGATCTTGGTCTCCATGGGGTCTGCTAGTCCTGTCTCTAAGGTTGTCCTGTTTTTCTTACATGAAAACCTAAGCCTCCCATTGCTGTCCAGGTGACAATGCAAATAATCAGGGTGCGGACAGTGGCACGAACACTGATAGCACCTCTGTCAGCGTTTGGGACGGTGGCTGTTGCAGTAAGTATGGCGCTCTGCTCATCCCACCGGCGATGATACCCTGCCACAGATCGGGAAAGCTGACACTGGCCTTGGCCCACGAAAGAAAGAGCACACAAGGGAGGGCGTTTATCCAGTCATCACCTCCATCCTGCACGCAGGGTGTTGATCTGAGTTGGTGCAGAAACCGTTGTAGAAAGCGTCTGGCGTTTGAGCCATTGCACAGTCCAATGCCCGAAATGCATATGCCCACAGCATACAAAGGCATGCAATTTAGTGGCGTTTGTTTAAAGGTGGGTTTATAAAGTATGCCGGGAGGAGAGAAACTCCTAGTGTGAATTGCTTCCCAAGGCACATCCCTGCGCGAGCAGGTGATTTGCTTGTCTTCCTTGAAGATTCCTTGAAGATACGTAAAGCCGCCGACCCGCCTTTGTCCTGGGAGTGTTAGGTATGGGATGGATCCCACGTAGCAGATCTGCTAAGGAGAAGTTTTCAGGTGAGGACAGCTAAGTCTCCGTACTTAGGCTGTGTCTTCCTTCCTAATTTTTTTTTTTTTTTTCCATTTTGAAGTGCAGAGTCTCATCAGGGCTTTGTTGGGAAGATGGATAAAACCTGCAGCGGGGGCCCCAAGAAGCTGTCGTTGCACACAAACATAGCTTGTGGCAAAGTGATGAGAATGACTGAATTAACTGAAATAGCTGATTTACACGGTGCAGCTATGCAGAGGGTTTGTTTGGATATTTGGGCAAAAAGGAGTCCTGCTTTCTAAGCAGGAGACTGATTTTCCAATGGTTGTTCTATTTGGTGTCTGTTGAAGTGGCTTTTGTTGAACAGCTTTACTCTCGTCAGACTTCAGGGACCGTTTTTTATAAACAACATAAAAAAACAACATCTGCAACCCAATGGTTGCAGGAGTCCCGAGACCGAGTACCTGCTGTCAGGACTGTGCTGCGTGCCTCAGCCCTGCTCTGACCCCAAAGCGAAGGGCTGGATGTCAGCAACCAGCCTGTAGTGCCAGGACACACTCGGTTTCAGGAAAGAAAAACAGAAAATACTGGGGGGTTTATTATTATTTATTTATTTATTTATTTATTTA
>NW_010559786.1:0-5795 GCF_000687285.1 Phaethon lepturus
CATGTCCAAAGAAGGGCAACAAAGATGGTGAGAGGTCTGGAGAACAAGTCTCATGAAAAACTGCTGCAGCAACTGAGGTTCAGTCTAGAGAAGAGGAGGCTGAGGGGAGACCTTATCGCTCTCTACAACTACCTGAAAGGGGGTTGTGGTGAGGTGGGTGTTGGTCTCTTCTCCCAAGTAACTAGTGATAAGGTGAGAGGAAATGGCCTCAAGTTGCACCAGGGGAGGCTTAAATTAGATATTAGGACAAATTTCTTCACCGAGAGAGTGGTCAAGCATTGGCACAGGCTGCCCGGGGGGGTGGTGGATTCATCATCAATGGAAGTGTTAAAATAACGTGTGGACGTGGCACTTCAGGACATGGTTTAGTGGGCATGGTGGTGTTGGGTTAATGGTTGGACTTGATGATCTTAAAGGTCCTTTCCAACCTTAGTGATTCTGTTATTCTGTGAACCTAGTGAACTAATTTCATCATTCCCTTTCTCCACTCTACGGTTTTAGGGAAGAGGAACAGTTTGATGCAATTTAAGTGAGAGCACCCATTCTAGCTAATGGACACAGGAAAACAGAGGAATTTCAAGGTCTTCTATTCACTGCCTTTTGCTTATGGGAGTTTCTGCTGGGGAGAACTGTGCCCCAGCTCAGAACACAACTCCACATCAAGAGCAGGGATCCAGCCACAGTCACTGACTTTTTTTTGTTGCTCCACAGAGTTTTAGTCATTCGTTCAAATAAGTTCAAGACATTAATATTCATTTCTTGAATAAATATCTTTATTAGGCAGGCATCTTGCAGGTATTGTCGACATTATTACTAACAGCAAATTATTTCTCAAAAGTAATTATTATTTTGCCCACTTTACAGAGGAGGAAATAATGACATAGACAAGGTTCCTGAAAGAATCTGTGTAGGAGGAAAATTTAAATATACCTCCCAAAATGACTTTCAAAGACTGGTTTTGTCATTGGGCTCTTCCCCGGATACATATCCTCATTCCCATCCAGTATTTTTACAGCCCACAAACAGTGGATTGCAGGTCAGCAGTGACACCTCCACAGGTGATCCTTCCTATAGTGAGATTATTTCCTTCATAGCTTATTAGCTGCTTCTCTTTTAATTATAGACGAGGATCTCCCTAACTCAAGAATGACAAAATCTGTGTCAAAGTACCTAGCAGACACATTTCCTTCGCCTTACTGAAGAGGAAGAAGGAGCTTCTGTTGGCTTTGGACAAGGAACTGAATTTGTGAGGCCCTGATCAACTTGATCAAAACCACTTATTTTCCTTACACCACTTCCTTCCCCTCACAGAGAGAGCATTTTTCTCATACATTTCTGTTATTAGGTGGCATAGGTTCAGTGGTTTGTAACATATGTTTAGTATATAAAAACAATGTCCATGTCACATTTTAAAATTTTAACAACTAATCTCTGTCATTGTCCCTTCCTTTTTTTAAATTGGATACAAAATGGCATCTGTCATGAAAAAAATATTATTTAGTGAGCAGTAATTCTCGTTCCCACCTTCAGTATCTTTTGTTCATTTCAGCAAAGTTTTCTATAGAAAATCTGAGATATGAATCCTTACAACATCATAACAAACAATTCAAAATCAGAGCAGAGCATGTAAATCTAAAACAAATGTGCCATTCACAAATTCATACACACTTGTTATGTACTGTAATCTAATTGCAGACTTCCTCCACCCTAGTCATCATGAGCATACCTCCAGGGTAAGACATTTGTCAAACATACTCCTGAAGTTCATATTGGGGTTTTAAAGGCTTGTACAAAAATGAATATTTTAAATCTCAGAAGATCTTAATATTTAGGTGGTTCTTTCTACTTCAGCATTGGAGGACAGAAGCTTTCATCTGAAATATGAGTAGCTCATTCAATTTTGTGTATGTCAAAAAAAAAACTGGAAAAAAACCCACATTCTCCATCCAAGTCACATTTTCATCATAGAAATAATATTTAGGACTACATTTTTTCATTCTTTAGCTAGAAATCTCCAAGTACTTTATGAAGTAGTTAAGAACTGAGGAAAACATGTGCTCCATCTAGAAAAGAAGATGGTGTTACCAACTTCAAGGGATGTGGAAATGTAAGCCATACCAGCCAGTGCTAATATAGCATCTCTCCATAGGTGTCATCTGGTAAATTTGCGCTGGCCCAGATTTCACTGCAGTTTTGTTGTGAGTGAATGCAGTCCTAAGTGGAAGGTAACTCTTCATGGTATCTTCTAGTCTGTCATAATCCTTTAAAGCATACAGTAGCTTTCTAATTCCGATTACCAGGTTTTGAAACTGGCACATTTCTCAGGATTTTTTTCTGCTTGATCACACCAGCACTTCCCCATGTAAACAAAGCATATAGTGGGTGACGATTATGATAGCTGATTAAAATAAGTAAACAGATTGGAGGACATTAAAGTTTTATGCATCCCTGCCATCTGCTTTCCCTTCACACTCTACATATTACTATACATATTGTACACAATTGATTTTGTTTCCACTTCAGTAGCAACAGGCACTGTGGCACACCATCAGTGGCTTGAATAATTCACACAAATTACTTCCATGACTTCTCTAGATAGTTGCATGTCTGATATTCTCTTTGTTTCTCATATGATTCTGGCATTAAACTCATAACAATACATATGAATAAAGACATTTAGAGGAAAATGGGAGCATAAGAGTGATCACCTTTTCCAGCACTGAGAAAACTCATTTATACTCAAACTAGACCCATGCATGTGAGGACTTACTTCATTTACTGGTGTAAAGTTATTAACAGGAGAATCAGAGACATAAAATGTTATCTTTTTACCCTTGATTTTGCATGGTTTCTAACTCTTTCAAGTTACACTTATAACAGATCAATACAGATCTTCTATCCAGTTTAAGAACTGCGACAGAACAGCATATATAAGATAGATTGTGATATCATTGTGCTGAATAGTACCTTGTACATAAAATCATCATAATGGAAGGATTACCCTGCCTGAGGAAAGAAGCACTAGTTAGTCTGAATAAGAGAACTGCAATGGGACCCTTTATGAATGGGCTGTGTCAGAGAAGAAAAAAAACCCTTCTTCTCTGATATTCAGACCTCTTTCAGAATATCTGAGAATGCTGCATTTCATTCAATCAAACAAAAAAAAAATTTTAAAAAAAATCCAAGCATATGAACTGCAAGGGCAAGGAAATTATTAGTATGACCAATTTGTAGGTAGACTAGGTACCAAGATAGTAAAATAGCCAAAAGGCCCCAGCATCTCAGTGTTTGAAGTGCACATACAGTCTACAAACCTGATTTTTTCCACACCATTTTTTCAACATGTAATTCTAGTGATTGCAGTGGAACGACTTTTTAAACCATAGAGAGGAATGAAATTCATGCATTCAGGCAGCTGACTCCTCTGAAATAACATGAGTTTTCTTAGAAGCTGTTTTCAGGGAATTTCCTACATTAATTTAACCAGTCTACCATAACCTTATCTACCAACACAGTGATAATAATATTTTCTCAGATGGTTGCCCTGGTTTCAGCTGGGATAGAGTTAATTTTCTTCACAGAAGCTTGTGTGAGGCTGTGTTTTGGATTTGGGATGAGAAAATGTTGATAACGTGCTGATGTTTTGAGTTGTTGCTGAGTAGTCAAGGACAGTCCAGCTTCTCGTGCTGGGCTGCCAGCAAGAAGGCTGGGGGTGCACGGGGAGCTGGGAGGGGACACAGCCGGGACAGCTGACCCAAACGGGTCAAAAGGATATTCCATACTATATGACATCATGCTCGGTATATAAAGCTGGGCCGAAGAAGAAGGAGGAGGTGGAGGGACATTCGGAGTGATGGCGTCTGTCTTCCCAAGAAACCATTACGCGTGATGCAGCCCTGCTTCCCTGGAGATGGCTGAACCTCTGCCTGCCCGTGGGGAGCGGTGAATGGATTCTTTGGTTTGCTCTGCTTGTGTGTGCATCTTTTGCTTTATCTATTAAACTGTCTTTACCTCAACCCATGAGTTTTCTCACTTTTACTCTTCTGATTCCCCTGTCCCACCATGGGGGAGTGAGCGAGTGGCTGCGTGGGGTTGAGTTGCTGGATGGGGTTAAACCATGATAATGGTTTTGTGAATACACTCCCGCTTGGGTTTACAAGGTTCCCAGTACATAATTAAAAACATAAAGAAAATGCATCCTTCGGTGTTGACCTTATCATAAGACAGAACCAGGGAATGAGCACCTATCACACAACAGCTAGTTAAAGATCTGTTAGTTTTCTCCTGTAATTGGTCCTGGTAGGGTGGGCATATGGAGCACTCATAATTGCCAAGAGCATAAAGTTACCCATTCCTTGGAGAGCAACCTCATATCAACAACCTTCTTTTCAGTTTCAAAACATGAAATTCCTTGAAGAGTTAAACATAAATAATTTAAAAGTGAAAAAGACAAAAATATGTGATTTTCCTTTAACAACAAGAAGTATTAGTCACAAATCTTGGCTAGGAAGGTGCACAACCTCACTGTTAGTTTTTCCCATGACCTTATAAATGTAACAAGGTGAACCCTTTAATCTGCTGGATGAATACCTCACAAATCTGTGTAAGTACATTTAAAGGCAAAAAATATAATTACTACTCCTTATGAACTCTAGAATGTTAAGAAATAACTCAATAAATGAATGCTGGTTTTATAGGTTGTGGTATGAATTCTTCTTGTGACGTATTTGCAGATTCTTAATTGGAATTATCTACCCCACTTGAGAAATTAATCAGGTTAATAATTTTAACAAGGATTTATTAACTAGACATTTATAAGGTCTCATTTGTAATCTACTTGAAAGAAAATTAGCCCAATCATAGCTCATCTTTTATGAGCCATCAGGTCACTTTCATGCATGAATTAAAACTAATATTTTTTTAGATCATTATTTTACTACACTTTCTCAATATGGATTATTTCTACACTGACAAGCTATCCATTCATCTTCAGTTTATGGGCCTCTTGAAGATCTGAATAGCAATCATTCCAAAAGATTGTGACAAAACTCACAGTCATTTTTTACTGAAAATATAGCTGTGATTTTGGGGTTTTGGAAGGGTCTGAACTGTACATGTGCTTCTATCCCAATACTACAGGGTAAAGACCCAGAATTTTGCTTTAGAATGAAGACAGTGGATTGTAAAAGGTGCAGAACCATTATAAACTCAGATCCTAATGATTTTATTATTTTTTTAGTAAATTTAACATCATAGTGGATCTACCACAAAGAAAATTGCTGTTAGAACAATATGTTTATTAAGTAAGACATTATCATAAATATACTGCAGACATTGTGAAGCTTCATTTCTGCTGGTGGTATACTCAAAGATGTGCATATCAACAAAGTTTTTGAATCTTTTCCAAAAATGGGCCTGCAAGTCCTCCTTGGCCTCTAGTTATTGGCTAGGATTTATGTATGTGGATTGCTTCTGCAATTTACAGGACTATCCTTCATTTCCTCAAAAAAAAAAAAATCATAATTGATTTTTATTCCTTGCTTAGTATCCAAAATATTTGTTTGAATATTTACTGGAGGATAAAATATCTTTAGGCCAAGAATAGGCCAAGTGACAATGAAGAAAATTACTAAAGTCACAAAATAGTTATAACTTAGTACCTCTGCATTTTTCACTGTAGTTTTTATTGTGACAGAAAAGAAGAATTAAAAAATCCACTTGATCAGAGGCCCTGAAGTGATATAGTAAATATCCCCTTCAAAACATCACAGAATCACAGAATCACAGAATAATTA